>NC_137959.1:38320223-38612723 GCF_963924665.1 Micromys minutus | reverse complement strand
TCACTCTTTTATTTATTGATATTAGAAATATTTAAGTGGAGGATGGGGATAGATGAGGGAAGCCCTGTCTATCTCTGATATGTCCAGTCAGATAAGCTTAAAAGGGAAGACTCAGCAATGGATTTAAACAAGAAGCCAGAGGGTGGCTTTCTGCTTAGGGCTTTGGTTCCTCTGATTGCTGTATTCACGAATGGAGTTAAGGCCAGTTTCTCTGTACAGAGTTAGAGGACTGTTGTGAATTTGTACCCACTAATTATCTGGAACGTTCACATAAAATATCCTCATTTGAATAAAAAACTAAGATATAAACAAGTGTTGTTTAATATTATGACCCCCTTGAAACAGGAACAAGCACAGAACTTAAATATAAATTTCTTCCTAAAGCTAAGTTATTCATTCATGGAAGTCACCAGACATCAAAAGCAAGGCTGTAGTAGGGACTGTCATACCCGTAAATCCTCCACTGGGGGAGACAGAGGGCTCCAAGGTCAAGTTTTCACCATTTTCTCTCAAACTTAATTTCCATGGCTTGGTTTCATAAAAAGTAATTTTTATAATAGTTTTTCAGTGGCTATAATTGAAAGAGAAAATTCTCACCCTGAGAGAGCCTCCCCAGATAGCTTTCTTTGACATTGATATGTCTCTGCTTGGCCAGAAGCCATGGAGATAGATTCTCCTCATGTTAGACAGTTAATTGTTCTCTGCCAGATCTACAGGAAGGAAGCTGAGAACCAAGGCAATTATGCAGATAAGTCAAGAAAAGGAAAAGAAAGCCACCCACCCATGTGCCCAAGTGAGCTAAGACTTCAGTCTACAGTGGTCTTGACTTGTGCAGATAATTGCCTCAGATTCTCCTTGACCATGGCTGCCCTGGCAAGGGCATGAGCTCCTCCATTCTTTGAAACAGTGCTGCTATCTTCTTAAAGGGAAAGGACAGAGGTGGATCCTGATGTCCCATAACCAAATGCAGCTGGTTCTGGGATTAGAGTGCAGTTCAAGAACATGACTTAGCCATAAGGGAAGCTCAGAAAAATCTTGCATGGGACACTGGAACGAGAAAAGTTCTTCAAAGGTAATACCACTTTATTCCTACCGCAGCACTCCGTTCCCAGGTTGAGGTTGCTCACTAGGGACTTCACATTTGGGTGCAGATAGTCTCCCCAGCTATGATGGTGCCCTCTGGCACACATGCCATGCCTTCTGCAAAGGTCTAGCTGATGTCCTTCCATGGACAAATTGCAAGAAGTCAGTGGGATACCAGCTGTACTTCTTACTCCTCAAGGCCAAAGACCAGTTTTTGTGGTTTCTCAACTCTAAATTAAGCTTGGTTTCCCTCCCTTTTTCCTTCACTACCTCCCTCCCTCCTTCTGTTCCTTCCTTCTTCCATCCTTTCCTTCTTCCTTTATCTCTCTCTCTCTCTTCTCTCTTTTCTTTCACTCTTTTTCTTTTTCTTTTTATTTGTAATACTGTCTTGTTGGATCAAAAAGCCTGCTCCTGGAGGTTGAAGTCAGCTCTGCTTTGTAGCCTATCTAGCACCTTTCTTAAGCTGCTAAACTAGTGTTTGCCAACTCCAAGTTAAGGTGGGACAATAGCCTTAGTCCTCTGACTTGATCTTGTATCTTTCGTTAATCTAAATACAGAGACCCATACCTTCTTAGCTCATGGGCCCTTCCCCCTCTAAAGTCTGTAAATGTAAGGATCTTCCTTTACTCTCCGTGTTCAACTGAAAAAGATTTGCAAAGTGGTTTCAAATATAGATAACCACAGCATATCTATACATGTAGATATCAAAACCCTTAAGTGCTGATGTATCTTCACTATATCTAAGGATGCTTAATCTTTAAAACAAGGAGGTGTCATGTAGCCCAGGCTGGCCTCTAACTCATATAACTGAGGGCGACCTTCTGCTCAGTCCTTCTTCCTAAGCCTCAAAAAATGCTGGGATTTCAAATAGAGCCACCACACCATGTTTAAAACCATCCCGTCTTAACTTAGAACAAAGCTAGGTGTTTGGATGTGAAACTGAAGAATATTTGCCTTTTCACTCTGGAGAAGGAAACTTCCAGGTGTGTGTGCTTATAACTTTCCAGTTTCTTAGAAACTTAAAGTTTCTTAAGAAACACACTTAAAAACAAACAAACAAACAGAGAAACACCACTTATGTGATAGACTTTATTCATCTCTAGTCTCCTTTTATAACACCAATCCTGAAGTGGTATGAACTTTCACTTTCTCTTATACTTCTCTGTTTTAACTTTGGAACAGAAAGATCTCACAGTATGTGGTCTTAATCTGTAAGCCTTTCTGAAGCCTTTGGCTCTAGGCAATACAATTCTGCCTAGAATTTTTGCTATGAGCTGATACAAACATAGCAAGGCTGAGCCAAATCAAAAAGTGGTTTGTTTAGCACTTAATATATATTTTGATTACATAGGGTAAATGCTTCTAAGCCACACACTGTGCTATTTGCTCAATAATATTTGTTAAAACCTTGCCTGTAGTATTATTGGCAAATATAGTCAGCAAGGAAATAGCAAGAGAACTAACTCCTAATGAGCTTGTGGGGTAGAAATCACAATTGCTTAGTATTTTGTTTCATGTAACATTCTTAGAAGACCTGAGTACACAGTGCTCAGGAACTGTCCCCTCCCCCATACACACACTCAAAGAAAAGGCAATTTCTCTTTCATTATAACTTCCTTTAAAAACATTTGAGAAGATCAAATTTTCTCAAATGTGATGTGTACTTCTGTACACAAAACTTAAGGATTTTGATATCTACATGTATAGATATGCTGTGGTTATCTATATTTGAAACCACTTTGCAAATCTTTTTCAGTTGAACACAGGAGAGAGTTTGGGAGGGAGTTGTGTATGCTTGATACTTTTATTTGGGAGAATATTATTTGATTCTACTTCCAATTGATTACTATATTCTGAGAGCCTTGACCAGCTCTCTCCAACAGGTTGTGTCTCTGAGCCCCTGGCCACATCTGGTGCATTCACCTGCTTTACTTCCTGGTTGGATAGTTGGATCATGGTTCTCTTTGAACACGGACAGACTGAGATAACTCATGCAAAATATATTCTCTTGCCTATCCACTGACTGGAACACAATGGTTAATCATTAATGCCTGTTGAGTTTGTCTGCATTTTCTTTATTGTAATATGTATGATGGGGGGGGGATAGGAAAGATGGAGAGAGAGGAGGGAATGTATGGGGAGAGGAAATGAAAAAGGGAGGAAGAAGGAGGGAGTGGAACGGGGAGAGGAAAAAGAGACATGCTGTGGTTATCTATTATTGATATCTCTTTGCAAGTCTTTTTCAGTTGAATGCAGGAGGAAAAGAAATATAAAGATACTGATAAAGATGGCTTATTCAGTAGGTAAACATACTTGTTGCCAAGTCTAATAATCTGAGTTCAGTCTCTGACATTCACATACTAGAAGGGAAGAATATATTTTTTAAAGGTGGCTTAGGTCTTCCATTGGTACACACACACACACACACACACACACACACACACACACACACACACACACATGCTCACATGTAAGTGCCAGTGCTCTTGGAGGCCATTAGAGAGCATTAGATCACTCTAGAGCTGGAGTTGCAGGTGGGCATTGTGAATCATCCAGTGTGGATGCTGCAACCTGAACTCAAAGGCTCCGGAAGATCAGATTATGCTCTTAGTCACAGAACCATCTCTCCAACTCCTATGCAGAGGATTTTCTTAGATACTCTTTAATGAACTTAGATTAAGGAGAGTGTCCTTAGACTTACAAAACAGGAAACCTGAAAGAATAAATCAATAAAAATAATCTGCAAAATTGAAGAACTTGGTCTGGGATGCTCAGATGTGAGAACTTGACCTTAGATCATCAGGATTCACACAAAAGCTGAATGTGTATCTGTAATCCGAGGACTATTTGGTAGTGCAGGGATGAGCTATGTGGTTCTTTATAGCCTATTGGCAAGCCATCCTAGCCAAATGAGGAGCTTCACATTCATGTGTCTCAAAAGAAAGAAAGAAAGAAAGAAAGGAAAGAAAGAAAAGAAGTGGGAGAAGAAGCAGAATGAGCAAGAAAGCTGGGTATATGGAGGAGCGCTGTGTGGGGCGGAATTCTAGACATGGCTATTGCTTCATACACAGCAAGTGTGGTTCCTTGAACAAGACCTGCACAAGATCAAGCCAGTCAAGATTCTCACATATCCTGGTGATTTGCTCTTCAGACACAAGCTCCTACTGAGAAGCTGCTGCAGTGTTCCATGGGAAGGAGAATCGTTCATCTCTGAGTGTGAGGATGTCCCCAAATGTGTGGATGGCTCTGTCACTAATCACACAGAAAGTACTGCTTGGACTTGGTAGGTTGTCGAAGGAGAAAAGGAGGAAGAGAAGGAAGAGGATAAGGAACAGAAGGAAGAAGACATACAGTTTGGATAATGACAGTATGTTGAGGAGAAGTGGGATTAGATATTGTCTTATTTCATCGTAAAAATGTATAAAATTTTTAAAGAATAAGAGCATATAATTACAAATATTATCATGATGTATTATTATTTGATACATTATCATATCAAAATATATGGCAACTGAGGAAGACAGTTACTGTCAAGTTCTGGCTTCTACACACATGGGCAAACATGCACCTCCCTTCTCCCCAGAACAGGTTACTGGTACACAGGTGCATGGATGCACACACACGAAGAGAAACACACAGACACACACACTACTCATTTATACTTTACAATATCCATCAAAAGAATGAAAAGGCAAACTATAGATAGTGTTGATATTTTGTCTAGAAGAAAGTAGAAAATCCACAAGAGATTTATTGATGTTCCAAAGCTTTCTGACAGAATTAAACAAACTCAGGAAGGGGCTCCAGTTACTCAGTAACTCGTGTGGGGAGAGTAATGATTTGAGATAAAATGAACTCCACATTTCATCTGAACTAGCTCGACCATAAAAATCACTCGTTTGATTTGGAGAAATAAAATAAAATAAAAACACAAAGAGAAAGCAGACAGGCTAGAGACGTGTAAAGTCAAATAAACCAACATGTTAGTATGTGTCCAACGAATAAGAACTTAGACATTCTCTGGATCTAATAAAGCCTAAGACCACAGGATAGATTCTTGGAATGATGGTATGATCCCACCACCATCAACAAGAGGCACCTGCCCTGTGTCTTGTTGCTGACGGTGAGTCTTCCATGCTGCCAGCGTTCTGGAAAGACTATACCAGTCCAACCAGACATACGGAAGATCACAGTGGCATCAACTCATATTTAGTTGTCCCTGAATTCTCACTGTACACATTTGCTCCTAACCATTCATTGTTCTACCCAGTGGTTCAAAATTGGCTCCCAGGATCCAGGATTTGGACCCTGATATCCATGGAAGCTGGGAGAAGCCACAAATGGGTTCCCTCTGCCTCACTGCTGGCAAGACAGCTAACAAATTGGACATGCTGGGACTGGAGACACAGCTTGGAAGTTGGTCATCCTTGCTGTTGTTAGCACTTATGCCAGGCAACTCACAACAACGTGTAACTCAGCCGCGGGGCATTTAATGCCTTCTGGCCTCTGTGGGTATATATACGCATGTGTCCATAGACACAGAGCACAGGAATACACAAATAAAAGTAGCATAGAAATCTAAATGTATATTTTAAAATAAAACATGCAAATTCCTCACTAAAAAGAAAGATAGTATTTGTATTACTTATAAAGATTTGGCCCTTGGTCCTGCCAAGGCTTGATGCCCCAGTGTAGGGGAATGTCAGAGTGGGGAGGAGTAATGAGGTAGGTGGGTGAGCACCCTCATAGAAGCAGAGGGGAGGGAGATAGCATGGGGGATATGGAGGGAAATCCAGGAAAGGGGATAACATTTGAAATGTAAATAAAATATATCCAATAAAATCAGTTAAAAAAAGATTTGGTTTTCAAGATCATATCTTGTTCAGGTTGGTCTTGAAGGAAATCCTCCTGCCTCAGCCTCCTCACAGGTGCTGTGATTGTCAAGTCACTTCTTCACACCTCTCTATTTCAGGTAGGAAACTGAGTATCTACTTGGTTGGGGAGAAGAAACAATCTCAATTTAGAAGTTATTTTGGGCTCCAAAAGAGTGGAGGCCACCTAGTTTAATTAAAAGTAAGAATCTCATTGTGTTTGGATTCAATGGAAGAGAGGGATTTAAAAAAAAAAAAAAAACAAGATTTTTGTTTTAGGGGGTCAATAAAATTTTATTAATTTAATTAGTCCCCATCAATTTTTAAATAAGTTGTAGTTTAGATTAAATGTGCTCCCTCTCTCCACTATCTTTTGGCTAAACCGACCTCCTCTGTGCATATTATATTGTGTCTGGGCTTATGATTTTGTTATTATTCTTTGCAGAGGGAACACCTTGGCTGGTTAGAAATCAAGAGGGAATTTCCGGTGGTGTGGGGAATGGGAGAATGACAAAACCAGGGAAAAGAAGAAAATTTGGCTAGATGCAGGAAGAATGCTTTATGTGGGCACTACTGACCAAAGCTGCTTGCTCCTGATTTCCTGTTCAGAAATCTGAGGTGGGAAAGGTGTGTCCAGATTTGAAGTGCCTGGAGTCTAACTTCTGTGTGGGGGTGTGGACACTGCAAGAGAAAGTGAAGCAGAAGAGGGGTGGGCTAGGTGAGACACACATCATCCCCAGTTCTGATGAGAGGCATTTGAGGAGTGTTGAAGCCTCAATCCAGAGGGTGGGGATGAAATAAAGAAGAAATAAGTGCAGTTTTGAGGAATGAAGGCTCTCCCTCACTTGGAGTGTGCATACTCTTCGAAGATTGGAATTTGCAAATGGCTTCATAACCTAGTGGCATAATATGATCCTCTCTTGGACATAGCAGGCACTAATGTATTTAAAGCCATGGAAATATTACATTGAAGAAGCTTATGTGTGTTGTTTAACTCTTCTGAGCATAGACTGTGTGTGTGTGTGTGTGTGTGTGTGTGTGTATGTTGTGTGTGTGTGCCTGTGTGTGCCTGTGTGTGCCTATGTGTGTGCCTGTGTGTGCTTGTGTGTGCCTGTGTGTGCCTGTGTGTGTGCCTATGTATGTGTGCCTGTGTGTGCCTATGTGTGTGCCTGTGTGTGCCTGTGTGTGCAGGTGCATATACGGAGACCAGAGGGGAATCCTGAATACAGTTCAGACAGCATCTTATTTGTTTTTGTTTGTGTAGCTGTTGTTTTGGTATTGGTTTGTTGTTGTTTTGATTTAGGCTCTCTCACTGACCAGGAACTAGTCAAGTCAGCTAGACTAGCTGGCCAGGGATCTGGCTGCACCTGCTTGTGTCCCCTCCCCCTCCAGCCCTAGGTTACCAACTCTTACCACATCCTGCTCTTCAAACCAGGGTTCAGAAGTTCAGTTTCAGCTCCTTGTGCTTAGAAGGAAAACACTTTACTCTCTGAGCTCCATCTCAGCTCCCAGACACATTTTCAACACATTTTAAAATGGTATTAGTATTCTATAGAGCTGAAAAGCACGGAAAGACCCATCTAAGACGTGTGATGGGAGAAAGAACATGGGTTTAAGATTCCGACGCTCACTATATTCCAGCTCTGTCTGCTGCATTGTAAGTCAGGTGAATCTGGGAATCCTGGGCCTCTGAGTCCCAGTCTTTTTGTCTACCAAAGCAGTCCTACTAGGCACATAGGAGGAGGGAGTAAGGTCTGCCGACAGACACTGGGCATGTAAGGAATGTCCAATGGAAGGTGAGCATGGCTTCTACCTGTGTAGAAATAGGTGTGATCCAGAAGAGGCTCAGACTTCACTGGGTAGGTGAACTGGACAGGCTGGCTACCTGTATAAGAACAAGGTGCTGAGAGAGTCGAACTCAGGGAAACTGCAGGAAGAAAGGACAAAGAGAGTTGGCAAGCTGCCATTTCTCCACCTCACCCCACTTGCTTTTTTTAGGGCAAACACCAGAGGCTCACACATCACCATTCCATTCAGACCATCATTTATTTTCTTAAAGGGATTTTGTTTGTTACTGATAGTTTGAAGGCTCAGAAAACAGAAAGGGGACAGGCAATGTGGACAAAATACACAGGTACATTTGTTCAGCCTCCTTGGACTTGCTAAATGCCTGGTTTGTCCCCCCCCTCAACCCTCTCTTGAGAGAGACCTGCAAGGAAAAGACTGTCTCCCAAAGTTTTCTCAGGCCTAAACTAAGAGGATTAAATGAGATGATGTGTCTAGAAACCTGGGAATAAACATTAGGAGAGAATGGAAAGGCTGGGCCTTGGTGATCAAGAGACGCTGGACCAGTTCACTTATGCAGCTTTTCTCCTGGGTGGGGAGCGCCCGAGGGAGGTCTACTTTGGGATTAGCTGGTGTGTCCTCTCAGCTCTGCTTCATACACAGCTCTGAATCCGCTGAGTCATGAGCACAGGACAGGTTCTGAACTCCATGACTGAGCAGATTGCACTGTGTTCTGTGCCAGGCATTGTTAGTGACGGGGGTGGAGGCAACACCATCTCTGCTCCTCTGCTTCAGAACTGAGGAGCGGGAACAGATCATTCTAACTGATCATTAAACCACCCAGCAATGGATACTGGGGTAATTCATGGCAGATACTCAGAACGCTGTCTGAGCACATGATTAAGACTCAAAGTGTTTGATTAATAGGATGGTGAATAGAATTATTATTATTAAACATTGGGATGGGTTGGGGGATCTCTTTTCGTCTGGAAGCATAGAAAACTTTACAGAAAAAAGGTGCTATTTGAATCTTGAAGAGATGTAATGTCATTAATTTTAAGAGGGGAACTGGATTCAACTGGTTGAAGAAACATGTCCAGAAGGCTCAGTGACTGTGGGTCAAGCTAGAAACAAGGGTGTATGTGTCAGTGGACAACTTGTAGGAATTGACTTTCTCCTTCCACTAGGATCCCAAGGATTGAATCAACTCCTGCATGGTGTCTGACCTTCAGGCTTGCACTATGGTATGTACATGCCCATGTGTACACACATAAACAATATAAATGTTATGAAACACAGTCTGTGCTGGGAATCCATGTAATGGAGGTCATAAATTCACACCAGGTCTCACATGGGAGGTTTATCTGGAAGGGGGTAGACAGAGGCTGCCTCTGGGTGAGGGTGGGAGGAAGGAAGAGAACAGAGAGATTAGGGGGTGGGCCTTTTATAAGGGGATGTATCACTTGCTCAAGGGGAGGATGTGGTGACAGGGGGAATGCGTTGCTCTTAGCAGCTAGTGATGATGTATCTTGCTGTCACTGGGTCCCTGAGGCAGGTGGTGGAGATGCTTGGTTGCTGCCACTCTGACATCACTGTGGAGTAGATTGTGGCCTGAGTCTGTGATTCTCCAGTATGACCACTAGGGCTGATACTGAACAGCTGAGAAGGATCTGCACAAGGAAGCATCCGGTCAGTAGACACCTGGAACAGAATGTTTATAAACAAGGTTCTCGGTATTACTGTCAAGGCTTAGGCTGCAGTGTCTCAGGTCATGGTGGTCACCCGCAGTGGGAGGAGTCTGGGGAATGTTAATCTTCTCATCTGTATTCCAGTCAGCGGGGAGGAGGCTATGGTGCCTTCAGTCAGCAGACAATGGCTGTAGCATGGGGACCTGGATTTCACCATGCCTCTCTGAGCTCAAAGAAAAGGCTGGGGCACCTCCAGATGGTAACTGGAAAGCTGGGTTGCCTCTAACAAAGGTGGTCAGGGTTCTTATGCAAACAAGTCAGTGTATCCAGAGTGGTAGAGGAAGTTTATCCCTGGGGCATGGACTATAAACCGGGCCTTAAGGCACCTGAATACTGTGAGATATGCAAGAGGCACACTACCTGAAAGCTCTCACCCAACTCCTCAAGGAAGAGTTAGTTTCCCACTTCCTGGACATCCTCCCCTGCCAGTCCTCCCTCTGCATGATGCTGTCTCTTGGAGGGAAGTAAGCTGCATCCAGTTAATCAGTCATCTCTTTGTGGATGTACTTGCAACCACAGAATGATAGTGATAACTAGTTGTTGCAGGATGCTTGCTAAATAATTATGTCTCACCTCTCTAGTGCAGAATTTGGTTATAAATCTGTCATGTTCACAGCATAGAAAACTGAGGTTGGGCAAGATCTTCTAAAGCAGTGGTTCTCAGACTTCCTAATGCTATGACCCTTTAATATAGTTCCTCGTGTTGTGTTGACCCCCAGTCATAAAGTTATTTTCCTTGATATTTTTTAACTATAACTCTGTTACTGTTGTGAATTATAGTGTAAATATCTGATATGCAGGACATCTGATACTTGCATGTGAGAACTGTGACCCACAGGTTGAAAACTATTGATATAAAGTCAACTTATATTCATGAGTTTCCTGTTCCTCTGATAAAAGCAACCCAACAAAGCAACTTAAAGGAGAAAGGGTTTACATTTGGCTTACAGTTCCAGGGGATATAGGTCATCAGGGTGGATCATATGGCAGCAGGCAGGGATGGCATGGTGGCAGTAGCCAGAGATTGGCTGGTCACATTGTATACATACTCAGGAAACAGAGAGAAAACTAACAGGGGCTAGGGGTCCAGTCAAGGACCATCCCAGTGACTATCTTTCTTCATGAAGGCTATGCCTCCAAAAGGTTCTACAACCTTCTCATTTGGCTTCACCACATGGAACCAACTGTTCAAAAGTGTTTGCCTTTAGGGAACACTTGACATTCAAACCACAACAATATTCCTAAGTACTATGGATGGACATGGAATCCTGGCCTGTCTAGTTCCAACCTGGATGTGTGACCAGTAAATGCTTTCTATTGTGGGATATTCTATTAGGAACCAGTGCCATGAAATCTTTCATGTTTCATCTGACTGAGCCTCATCCTATGCAACGAGAGAATCAGGGCCTGATATGTGACTTCAGTGTGTGTGTGTGTGTGTATGTGTGTGTGTGTGTGTGTGTGTGTGTGTGTTCTCAATCTATGTATATAAACACACCTACATGGGCAAACAGAAGCCAGAGAAGGGCCTCTATCACTTTTTACCTTGTTCCTTTGTTCCTAACAAGGTCTCTCACTGAACCTAGAGCTAGGCTAGTGGTCACTAAAGTTCCCCTCTCTAGCACCACTGGGGTTATAGGTGTGTGGGGTACCACACTTGGATTTTCATGTATGTTTTAGAATCTGAACTCAACATCTCTCAATGGCCCAAAAACCACTCTTACCTTTTGAATTGTCTCTCTGGCCTCATGATCTCCATTTTGTTTCCTTTTGGATGAAAACAGTGTGAAATCGCTGTGCTAGGTAATGGAGATGTCAACTAACAGGGATGTCCATCAAGGATCCGAGTGAAAAGCTTGCTTTGGGATTCTGTGGCATGATACATGGTAACTGTATCTTAGGTCTTGGTCGGGTGCTGAGTCCTATGGTCTCTGTGGCTGGTAGTAAAGGAACCTTGTCTCCTGCTCAAGCTGTGTGCCCTCTGGCTGACAACTGACTTCTGCTGATCCTTCTTTGATTACAAAATGCAGAGGATGAATTCAGTGGTTTGTAACCTGTCTCCTGTCCACAGATATATAATCTTGCCCACCTCCATCTATGAGAAGTGTGGTTCCTCATGGTACAAGAAGGAATGCGTCATATGAAGGAGACTTCAGGACATAGGAATGCAACACCCAACAGACAGTTCCATGTGTGTGCTGCCCACTGACATGTGGAGATGATAGAACAGGCCTGAGGGGAGAAATGACAGTACATGGTTTAGTTTCCCTTGGAGGCAGAGCTGGCTGTGTGGGAGGGTTGCATTCAAGGCCTTGATCAATAGGTTGATACCTCAGATGGGTACACTTTGGGATGCTGGGCTGACTAACTCTCTTGTTCTCCCATGTGGTCACTCTTCTCTGTTTTTTAAACCTACATCAATAAATTAATTCCACTGGTACCCACAGAGAGATTGGGGTGCTTTTAGAGAGAGAGGAGAGACAAAGACAGATACAGAGAGGCAGAGAGATAGAGAGACAGAGACAGAGAAACAGAGAGAGAGACAGAGAGATACAGAAGGAAAGATGGAAGAAAAGGGGAGACAGAGAGACAGAGAATCCCTAATCATCTGATAACTATCACAAGCAGAATCCTTTTTCTCTAGCTTGCAAAATCTATCCAGGGCTTTAGCCTTACTTCATGCATGGTCAGCAAAACATCTATACATTCAAGACCAACCTGGCTTCCCCTGCTTACTGGAGAAGGCTCAGGAGCCCCTGCATTGAAGAGCAGGGTCCAGCCTGGAGCTCTGGAGGAAAACCATATTGCTGGCATTCAACAGGCGGCGCTCTTTGCTAGGTGTCAGGAGCCACATCCTGATGCCTGCCCGGTGCAGCTGAATAAGCTGGATGCTCATCTGAAAACAAAAGGTCTCTCCCTTCCCTGGAGTGGGGGCTGACTCACCCTGCTCCTGCACACTAGAGCTCTGTAGGTTCTACCCTGAGAAACCAGCAAAGGTGAGTCCCTGGCCTTGATCTCTGGAGGCACCCCAGGTTCCTCAGTCTGCCTCAGATGGGGTACCCAGGCCCTCCTGTAGGGCTCTCCTTTCAGGGGGCTGTCTTGAAAACAAGAGTGAGAGAAATTTCTGGGAACCTGGGTGCTCACTCCAATGGAGAGAAGAGTAATGAATATTTCATGGGGGCGGCTGGAGTTATTAAACAACATTACACGCGGAGCGTGTTGGCAGGGATCTGAGACACATTTACATGAGTAAAAATAGTGGGAAGAAAAGGCCCAGAGCTGGGGCAGCATAGAGGAAATCCCAGCAGAGCTAGGATGGAAGCAGCTTCTAGCCCCTTAGGTTCAGGTGAAGGCCTCACTGTGTACCCTCTGACCTCATCTCCAGGAACATTCCATTCCAAAGTCAGGATGTGGATAAAAGCTGAGAACTGACAAAGTCCCCTGGGACTTTGGTTCTCAAACTGTACAGTATGTGTGTGTGTGTGTGTGGTGTGTGAGTGTGTGTGTGTTTCTGGTGTGTGTGTGGTGTGTGTGTGTTTCTGGTGTGTTTGTGGTGTGTATATTTGTGGTCTGTATGTATATGCATGTGTTTGTTTGTGTCTGTGTGTCTGTGTGTGTTTGTCTAGGTCCTCAGGCAACACTTTCCTTGTTTTAGGGAACCCTGAGGGTTAGAAGTGACTTAGATTCAGGTCTACCCCAGGGGTCTTTCCTGGAGTCTCAGATGTCTGAGCCAGGGAGAGTCAACCCTGCAGGAAGACTGTATGCTTTGGACTACAGTGAGGTGGATACACTGGGGTTCTATGACCCCTGAACCTACCCATAGCTGAGCTATTCCCAGACCTTGTTTCTGACAGACAAGAGTAATCAAAGGCCTCTTTGTTTATCCTCTGCCCCAAGCACGGAGAATTTTGTCTCTGTCTCTTAACCTTTCCCTCTTGCAGTGCATAGTCACAGCAGGCAAGGGAGAGAGGAACTCTTGGAAGACAGCAAAGACGCAGGGAACTAGAGTTAGAGAAAGCCTGGACCACCTTTGAATGAGCCGTTGGGTGGACAGCTTAACCACGCTGAGCCTCTGTGTTCTTGAATTTCTGTGAACATTAATTGAAGGGATAGCTGTTAAGTTGCAGGCACCATGACCCATATCTGGTATGCAATCTGTGCTCAGTGAATATTCCAGTCTCCTTTTCTTTCCACATTCCTGGCCTGCCTAGTGATATGGTTCTTTTACAAGGTTGGTTCTTCTTGGGGGAGAATGGGTTTTGTGACAGAGAGACTCAGCTGCACTGGCAGCTGACCAGAAGTACTGTGTGCATTTGTAGAAGCGAAGCTACTTTCCCAGAGTAAAGGACTCCCCCAGTAAGAGAGTGTGGGGAATGATTGCTCAAGTACAACCAACTGATTGCAAGTAACTCCCATAAACAGAGATAAACTGGGCATGGTGGTTGATGCCTATACTCCTACCATGAGGGGACTGGGGAAGAAAGATCAAAAGTTCAGACTTATAAGCCAGCTTGAGCTACATAGGAAGGCCCTAACCAAGCCAAATCAAATCCAAATAAAATGACACCTCTAATAATAAATAGATGAAAGGTAGAAAGGGCAGTGGAGAGGGTAAGGGCAGGAGAGGTCATGCTGGCAACTCTGGGCAAGTCTCTTAGGAGTTTTGATGGTGTCCTTTATGATCTATACTTGTTTTGTGGTTACTGTGATAAAACTCAGTCTCAAATGAGTCCTGGATGTCTTTTTAAATACAACCATTGTCGTCATTGATTGACACTTAATAATTGTACCAATTTCTGAGGCACAACATGAAACTCAGATATATGGGCACGGTATGCATGCTATGATCAGGTCAGAATGATGATGCACTCACCAATTTGGACACACACAGCATTTATTTATGCAAAGAAGATTCATACTCTTCTCTGATAACTGTTTTGAAGTGAGTTGCCATTAACTGCCACTTTGTGCTATGTAGAGCATCAGAAAATATCAACCCAACAACAAAACTCCTTCCTCTCCCTCTACTCTGACTTCAGATGTGTCCTGTAGCTCTTAGAACCGAGGTAGGCTGCAGCCTCTCTGGGAAAGAACTTAGTGATTCATTTATTCATCAGCATCATTTCTCTATGAATCTTCTCCTCCACATGACTCTTGAAATCATACCATTATTTGATTTATGAGTTATCTTTTCCTTCAAAACAGAGTGTTAAACATTGTAATGAAAGAGGTTCTCTTTGTACTGTCCATTTTTTTCTAGTGGGAACATGTGATAGAGCCCATTATTTATTGAATGGATGTGTGTACATGAAGAAGGAGAGCTGGAGAGAGAGAAAGAAGAGACAGCAGAGGAATGGAAGGAGGGAACAGAAACTGGGTGTGGCTGACTTTCTTCAAAACAGATATTCACAGGCTCCTCCAAGTTGGTCCCAAGACAATGTGACTTGTTTGTATCTCTCCTGATTGCTCATGTCTGAGTCTTCACAGACATTGACCTCTAGTGTCTGGATCCCAAGATATAGAGATTATTTATTGCTTGAGATCTTCTATCTTGTATAGTTCATCCTTTCACCACATATTTTCTTGTTCAGACTGACCCAGCAAGGCTGTGTTTGGCAATCATGAATGAACATCCATTCTTGGACGATGCTTTCACTGTATATAATGGAATTTTTCATTCACCCCAGCCACTGTTCCACCTCTGTGGTCATGCCTATCCTCTAGCAACACCACAAACAAGACTCCCAGCTAGGACCACAAAGAGTAGGAGGTATAAGAAGGGAGGAAGATCGAGAAAGCAAGACACATACTAGAAAGTTCCAAAGAAGCTCAAGGCCACTGTATCTTGGCTCACTGCTAAGTGAATATGTAACTACTTTATATATTTCAACAAAATTAAACTTAAACCTACAGAATTAGGTTTATTAATTTCTGCCAGGGCTCAATGGGGGAATAAGAATGGCCATTCATTATGGACACACAATTACTAAAGACAAAAATGAAGCCCAGAACTATTAAGTATAATAAAAATGTTGAACACTAAGGAAATTTTCATTAAATATAATCTATTCTTTATATTACTACACTTAATCCTTGCTGTCTGCTTCTCTGTTTTTCTCCAACCTATTTAATTTTATTACTTAACTTTTTATAAATGTTTCTTAATATAATTATGATTAAATATTTGGGAGGAGAGGAGAAAGTTACTCTCTTAAGAAGAGACAAGTGGAAAGGAAGAAAGGAAGGAAGGAAGGAAGGAAGGAAGGAAGGAAGGAGAATGTTCCTTTCAATTCCTATTTGCTTTATCCCTACCATGGTGACAAATGATAGTTTTTCTGGAAAAAGTAAGTAATAAGTAGGATTTTATTATTGGGGGCAAGGTCACAGCAGGCGAGGACAGACAATAAATAACAACAAAGCACTGATCAGCAATTACATGCCAGCCCTTTATAGTATGCACTTAAATAAAAATCTATCGCCTTACTAAAAGTGTCCATGGATATTTGCATGTCCAGCCCATGTAATTAAAAGACGGGTCTGGCTAATGTTGCTGCTTGCACTACACAAAGACACTTGCCATCTGAACATTTATTTTCCAGCCAGGATGGGTTCCTGAGCTTCCTCTTAATGAGAATGTACTCCCCCCAACCCCTGCAGTTCTGTTTCCTGGTGGAAGAATCTCAAGAGCTGGGTAGAGAGCACTAAGCCTGGACCACTTCAGAGGTATTTGAGAATAGAGAATAAACTGGATTTGTGTGTCTTCAAGCAGAGGGACCGTGAGATGCTCAGTGAGTGATGAGGCCTATATAATGTTTATTGACAGGTTGTGTTTTCAAGCTTCTTACTGGTCATAGCATAACTTTATTCATTTTTTTAAACTACTGTGTGTGTGTGTGTGTGTGTGTGTGTGTGTGTGTGTGTGTGAGGATGAAAGGCCAATCTTAGGTGTCATTCCTGGGAGCCACTCAACTTTTTTACTGCTTTTTTGTATGTTTTGTGTTTTCTGTTTGTTTCTTTTGTTTTTGTTTTTGTTTGAGACAGTGTATCTCACTGGTCTGTGGCTTGCTAACTTGCCTAAGCTGTCTAGTCAGTGCAACCAAAGCATCATTTATATGTTGCTGTCACCTCAGTGCTGGCATTGTGAATACTCCTTCATGACTGGCTTTTTGGCCTGTGCTTTGGGAATTAAACTCAATTTTTCATGCTTGCAAGGCAAGTGCTTTGCCAATTGAACTATACTATCTATCTATCTATCTATCTATCTATCTATCTATCTAACCATTTACATGACCCCAACAGAAAGTAGTAATCCCATAAACATGGGATTATGGGTACTGAAATAGAACAATGATTCCGCATGCCAGCCATTCATGGTTGCTTTAGTGACTGTGTTCAGAATATGAGTGTCTTAGTCCCAGGGTAGTTCATGTCAACAGTCTAGTTTTAAGCACCACGTGTTCTCCTGTAATATTCTACTCTCTTCTATTCTTCTTTGCAAAAGGAGAATAAAACTTCTCAACATGTTGATTTTGTAGTTGTACTTTGATAGCAATTTGATGTTTGTATAAAATGATTTGTAAACTATACTCATTGCCAAGACACGTATGAATGCTATGGTGACTGCTTTTCATTTACGGGGTCCATTGGAAGCCAAGCATTTTAGTGGTTTTTGTTGCTATTTTTGACTGTTAGTCTTATTTACAAAATTTTTGGCATAATGGTTTGTCCTCCTAATTCTTTCTGCTGTTTGAGTAAATACTCTCAACCTTGGGTATGTTATTAGTGCCACTGTACTAGTTTCATTTCTGTCATTGTGATAAAATCAGCTAATTAAAAAAAAAACTCAGCTTTAGGGAAGAAAGGGCCCTTTTCATTTTACAGTTCTAGGTTACAGTTCACCATAGGAAGGCAATTAAAGTTGGAACGTCAAATAGTTAGTCACATCTCACTCATAGTTGAGAGCAGAGAGCAACAAATGCATGCGTACTTAGTGTTCTACTCTTACACAGATTAGAACCTTGCCCAGGGAATGGTGCTACCCACAGTGGACAAATCTCACCTCAGCCAACTTAAGTAGGACAATCTCCCACAGGCAAACCTGATCTAGACAATCCCTCAACAATATTCTCTTCCTAGGTAAGTCTAGGTCCTGTAAAGTAGACAATTAAAGTTAACCATCACAGCTACCTTTTTCAAAATGTATGTCATCTTTCAACCTGCTTCAGTATAGATGTCACTATTAGGCATGGTTTAGATGGTGTAGGGATCACCTCATTACCAACCTTAGTGACCCAATCTCATATTTTGAGTCCCTGTTTTTCAAGCTCCAGTATCTATCTATCTATCTATCTATCTATCTATCTATCTATCTATCTATTATTTATTTATCATCTATCTACCTACCGTGAACATTCTTATTCTCCTTCCTTCATATAAGTCCTAGAAATTAAACTCAGATTGTCCACAGTGGCAGTGTTTCAACATTTTAAGCAACCTTGCCTATGCTCTCCCACCTTCTGTAGAGTGTATCTTTCAGTGACTTTCAGGACAGAATGTATGGCTATTAAGAATTTGATACTCTATTTGAGAAGCCACTCAGAAGACCTCTGCTTGAGTCCTCCCCTGCTGGTTTTGCCCCATTTCAGTCCCTTTCAATTGAACTAACTACCTCCCTATGTATTTATTAGCTTATTCTACTTCTTGGCTTCCCTGTGTGGAAGTAAGGTCATGAGCGCTGGGGACCTCGCCTGCTCTGCTCACTGCTGAGACACTGTGCCAAGAACAATAACATCCACTAGGCACTCCATAAACATTTGTCCAATAAAGGAATTGACGACTTTATTAACTTGGTTAAATGTAAAAATCTAGGCAGAACAGAGATGATGGCGGGGGTACAGACCTCTGGTGATGTAGCTCATCTTTCAACAGTGAGTATTTGGTTCCATATCTGAACAATAACACAGATCTGCCTTTAAAAATGAAATCAACAGCAGCCTTTGCCTAGCTCCCTGCTCTTGGCACCTTCAGAATGTAGTTCTTCTGGCCAACTACAGAGAAAGCTTAGACTTTGCCATTTACCCCTTGAGAGATCTGCTGTTATTTTCCAAACAATCCAAACAAACATTTCATTCTCAAGTTATATAGCTGGCAGAAAAGAAAAAAATTAATAACACTTAAAACTGAACCACAATGGCAACAACGGAGCAGAAATGTATTCACGACAGACAGGGATGTGCATGCCAAGAATTCAGAGTTCTAGATTAGTAGTTTCTTATCGGTATTGAAATACATGTATGCAGAGTGTAAGTATAAAGAGATAGATATTATTCACAACTGCCTGTAAATCCAGCTCCAGGAGATGTGATACCTTCTTCTTGCCCTGTGGGTACCCACACACATCAGGGGACACACACACACACACACACACACACACACACACACACATACACACACACACACAATGTTCAAATAACTCAGCTCCTCAACAAAGGTGTCCTGTTACAATACTGGGATCTGTATTTCCGCTCCCTTTGGATTTTGCAGAATATTTGATCACACTCTGAATCCCCATATTGTGTTATTTACTGAAAAAACAAACAAACAAACAAACCAATAAGAACCTGTTTCTGGTTGTGGTGTGGCCCAGCCCTTAGCACACACCTTTAATCCCTCTAACTGTAACACAGACACACCCCTAGTGCCCTTGTTTAATCCCAAACAGTAAAGATAGTTTGTAGAAGGAAGAACCCATGTTTGAAATTGATGTCCAATTGAGTGGCAGAAAATGTATCCAAGGAGTCAGCAATAAGATATGCCCAACTCTTAGGAGAACAGACAAGAAAGGAGGTTACTTAAGAGAGCACCAGAGAAAAGAGAGAAAAAAGGAGAGAAAGAGAAAGGAGGGTAGTTTTGCTGAAAGAATTTTATAGAGACAGGTAGCAGGGAAAGAAAGAGACCTAGGAAAAGACAGAATGAGCCAGAGAAAGAGAAGGAGCCAGAAAATTAGAATATATTGCCAGAGTTCATTTTAGGCCAAGCAGAGCAAAATGTCAGGGGTGAAGAGAGAAGACAGATTGAATTGGTCAGCTCGGAGAGGTGTTTGAGCCAGCTTGTTTGAACCAGCCAGTCAGAGTTCATAAGGAGCCAGAAACAGTGAGCTTATTCAGAAGTCAGTCTTGGAGGTTAAAAACATTCTAGACCTAGATAAGATTGTACAGAATCTAGAAGCTTCCAGAATTAGGCTTAGGTTAGCAGACAGGAGAAGTACGCCTCTCAGACAAAAATTACTATAGTCAAATGAAAGTTACTTTTACATTTGGATACTGACCTAGGTGCTCTGAGCATGCCTGATTTAAGAAGACACTACCAAGGCATTACAGGGGCACGACATTGACATTGCTTTAGCTTTTCGCTGGATCACCTTCATAGATAACAAAAGAAATCACAGGCTCCCCACTTTGAAGAGGAGAGGATAGTCCCACCTCCTATTCTTATTGCTTTCTTTAAGACAAATAAACAAACACAATTCTTTTTATTTATTTACATTTCAAATGTTATCCCCCTTCTTGGTTTCACCTCCACAAATGCTCTATCCCACCCCCCTCCCCTGCTTCTATGAGGGTTCTCTCCCACCTACCCACCCACTTCCACCTTACTGCCCTAGCATTTCCCTAAACTGGGATATTGAGCCTCCACAGGACCACGGACCTCACCTCCCATTGATGCCAGAAAAGACAGTCCTCTGCTACATATGTAACTGGAGCCATGGGTCCCTCCATGTGTACTCTGTTGTTGGTGGTTTAGTCCCTGGGAGCTCTGGGGGGTCTGGTTGGTTGATATTGTTGTTCTTCCTGTGGGGTTGCAAACCCCTTTAGATTCCTCATTTTTTTTCTCTAACTCCTTCATTGTGGTCCCCATGCTCAGTCTGAGGGTTGGCTGTGAGCATTCACTTCTATATTGGTCAGGCTCTGGCAGAATAAATAAAATAACCAGTAAAAAATAATCTCTTGGCAGAATCATCTATGGTGAGTGTTAATATCCTGTTGGCTGTAGAGTTTCCTAATTTTATGGTGAACATTGATGCTTAAAAAGATTTATTTGTTTGTCTGTTTTATTTATTTATGTTTATTTTATGTGTATGCATGCTTTGCCTGCATGTATGTTTGTGGACGCCAGAAAAGAGTGTCACATCTCCTGGAACTGGAGTTGCCATGTAAGTGCTGGCAACTGAGGTTGGCTCTGGAAGAGCAGTCAGCTCTTAAACATTGAGTCCTCTCTCCAAACCCTAAAGAGTGAATATTAAAAATGGTTAAATTATAAGACAAGTCACCTATCTGCGGCCTTGTGTTTTGTACCTTATTTGGTACTAATGATTTTTCTTTTCTTTAACTTTCCTGAGAAAGAACATTTATGATCTTTATGCCCAAGTTCCAGATGCAGAAACTAGTTGAATACAAGTACTTTACCAGAGTTGCCCAAGAAATGTAAAGCATATAGAAACAAACCTAGCTATGCCTGGCTCCAGACAGGAAAGAACCTGGTATTAAGACCTATGACATCCATGGATGGCTTTGGATTGCAGTCCCACGGTAGAGTGGAGTTGGTTATTGTCAAGGCCTCCTAGGTAAGGTTCTCTGCTCCTTACGGGTTCCGAGGCTCTGCCCTGGTGCTCAAACCCCAGTACAGAGCAGAGCTCTTTAATCTGACCCTCTTCTGCCACATTGGTGACTTACCTTATGACCTTCCTGTGGTGCATTGTGACCTACACGAAGCCAATTTAGAGATGTCACCAAGTCATCATATCTGATTCACTTGAAAATGAATACCACACAAGAGTTCAGCTTGGATAATTTAGTGACATCATGTCCTACCAGTAAAAATATTCCATATGCTCTGCCTTTGTCTATAGTGGCCTCTTGCTTGGCCAGTGTCCCAGTTTAGCTCCTAGTGGGTCTCATTGCTCTGTCCATGTGTTTGGTGTCAGTTAAGTACTACCAAGTGATTCTCCTCTTTCAGGCTGATTTGGCATTGTTTACCCATAGGCTCTGATGGTTGTGCTGGAATGGGACCCAGGATTTCTATTTCCTGCACATGCACAGAAAGCCTTTATCCCTGAGTCACATCTATAGATCTCTGGGGCAAGATTATTAATCTTGTTTAATAATCTATTAATGAAGAGGATAAAGGTTTGTTAACATATGCTTCTCTTGCTACCAGAATAACAACTTGTATATATGAAGGGCTCTTTGTTTATATTCCTCCCTCTTTCTTTCTTTCTTTCTTTCTTTCTTTCTTTCTTTCTTTCTCTCATTTCTTTCTCTCATTTCTTTCTTTCTTTCTTGGTTTCTTTGTTTCTTTCTTGTTTTCTTTGTTTCTTTTTTGGTTTCTTTGTTTTTTTCTTTCTTTGTTTCTTTGATTGTTTCTTTCTTTCTTCTTACTTTTCTCTTAAATGACAAGCTAATGGATGTAGTGGAAAGGGTGCTGGCAAAGAGATGATTTACTTGGTTCAGACCCCAGGTGGTCACTTACTGTCACTGGGACTCTGGCCTACTTCCCTGGCCTCTGAGTCTGCATTTCTGTCCACCAACCATATAGGGTCATGTGTTTGGAGACTTGGGCCCCAGCTGGTGGCCTGTGTTGTAACTGTTAGGAGGTATAGCCTCCTTGGAGTAAGTGGATCATCCAGGCTAGGCTTTGAGGTCTGATAGGTCACACCACTTGGTGGTTGGGGGATACTATGACCACATACCTGACATCTCCAGTGTGATGGACTCTGTCATAAGACCCTCCTCCCTTGAGTTGCTTCTTGTCCTGAAGTTGGTCACAACATTGAAACCAGCAGCATCTGGGTCAGCTAAACCCACACCTCACTGTTCCTTTGAAGGTTTACGAAAATGCCTAGACCCTAGCAGCTGCTAGTTCTTGTCACAGTTCACACTTGTGTACTAAAGCTTTCGTGGCTGGTCATTAAAGCAACCCCCAAGATGGCCTTTTAAGATGCATCTGCATGTCCTGCCCAAGATGGAAGCCACCCCGTTAGTCACAGCAGCCCAACCTACATTTGGCAGAGAAAAGGCCAACTATGGGGAACACCAGTGGGGCAGGCGAAAGATTCTAGCTCTTTCCTTCTGAAATGATTGTTTTTCTAATCATAATATTACTGTGAGCTTCAGCAAGCAAAGCCATCTTTCTGGCCATTCATAGCAACCAGAAGCTAGTAGAACGTAGCCATCTTTGTTACTAGCTCTCAAGGAGAAGCAAAAGAGGAGGCTGAGCTCTCTCTGCACAGTCCTGGTGCTCACTGAACACTCCGAAAGCATGGTGTCCTGCTTCCTAGACTTCTGTCTGTACCAGCCTCCTCTGAATATGGAGACTGAAGGCTGAGGCTTGTCACTCAAGGGGTGCAGAATGGGTGAGTAGGCTTCCAAACAGCTCCTTGTTGTTGTTGTTGCTGCTGCTCTCACTGCACGCTTTGAGTGGCAGTTGCTCCATATTTATAACTATCTTTTATTTTACGAGCCAGACACCTTGACGCTTTGTTTGCTTTCCTCTTTCTTTTTCTGCTCCATTTATTGCCCTCCACTTCCACCACTTGGTGCATTGTTTCTCTCCATTTTCTTCCCTCCTTTTCTGTCCCGGGACTCTAACATCTCCATGTTTTCCTCTGGCACTCCATCACTCTTTCTGAGTCTGAAGACAAACAAACCACATCAATGCATGGCTTCCCATGACCTTTGGAGATCGGGGAACAATGGCAAAACAGAACCAGACACAGACAGAACCAAGTTCTAAGAGAAAGAACGTTAAGGGGGAGACGACCTCCTAATAAGGAAGGTTTTCCTTCCTGTCACCCCACATTTCCAAGGCCCAAGTAGAAGCCTTAACATCCTTTCAGAATTTAGGGAGAGGTTGCAAGATGCTTCCCCCATTTAGGAAAGTTCTCATTTATAGGAATACTTGAAGAAAGAGAAAATGCCCTAAGCCTGTCCCTGCCCTGACCATCCACATAGTTAAATGCTTTCCAGTTGGTGTCTTGGTTGCTGTTATCAGACCAGCACAGTCAGCTGTGGTGGGTTGGGCTGCATGAAAGTGACACAAGTTGTCTGGAGATAAAAAAATCTGCCTTTCTTAATTCAGGAAAGACACATACAAGCAGGTTTCTATAGGGAATTAAGAAATGTTGTTCTTGCGTAAGAAACAAAGTATCTGTTTTCCAATATGATTCTCACATATATTCTTCTTCAACAAAAAAGGATTCATTTCCCTCCTGGATTAACTAACAGCAGGTCTGTTGCTGCTCATGGTTTGCAATGCATTCAGCTGCTGGTTGCTGTGAGTAAAGGCAATCTGATTCGGGAGGAACATCAAAACACAGACAGACAGCTGCTGTTCGGGTGGGGGGAATTGTTACCATTTCAAGTGTCACTCAGCTTGATGTATGATTAAGGGAACCATGAGGTACCTCCTGTCTAGGCAGGGCACTGATGCTAAAGAGGAAATCTGCTTCTCCAGCGTGGCACACTACATTGTCTTCATGGACGCCCATCACCCCACCAGCCGCCTTCCCCAACACACCCAAGAAGCCTGGAGCATTAAGCTTCAATTGTAGATGTCACTTGTCATTTCTGGGATGCTGACTATTAATGACTTTATTTTTCCTTGTTGGAAAAATTGATAGACATGTTTTACAGATAAATAACATTTATCCACTCTTCTTTTTTTTTTCATCTTCTTCTCATTTTGTATGCCCAGAACAGCAGCACAGAAGCAGAAACTTGGAGGCCCATGGAGTGGGTTGAGATGATAAGGGATAAAATCCTCTCAGGGCTTCTCACACTGTGCACAGATATTTTCCTTTCTTTTATTATGCTCAGTGGGCCAACATCCAGCTTGCTGTGTGTTTGGAGACACAGGGAACCCCTGGGGAGGGACAGGTCTTATGCAAATAACTGATCCTCCTGAGCAGGGCTGGGAGATTTGGGGCTCACAAGGTACATTAAAAACCTGAATTGTTCAGATTCTATCTCTCCACTGTTGGGCATTTCAGTTACTGTCATCCCCATTAGATCCTGGGAGCTTCTCACATCCCTGATGTCTGAAACTTTCTAGTGGTCAACCCCTGCACCCACCTAACCCCATTTCCCACCCCAATTCCCCACCCCCAACTGCTACTTATTTCTACCATTCTCCTGGCCATCTGGACTTCCTTCCGGTCTTCTCATACCTGGTCCTGCTCTACCTTTCCCCCTCCCCCACCCATGTTTCTCCCTCCCTCTGCCTTCCACAATTATTTTGTTGCCCCTTTTATGTGGGATTGAGGCATCCACACTTGGGCCTTCCTTCTTGTTAAGCTTCATATAGTTTGTGAGTTGTATCATGGGTATTCTGAGCTTTTGGATTAATATCCATTTATCAGTGAGGATATACCATGTATGTCCTTTTGGGTCTGGGTTACCTCACTCAGGATGATATTTTCTAGTTCCATCCATTTTACAACAAAATTTATGAAGTCATTGTTTTTAATAGCTGAGTAGTATTCCATTGTGTAAATGTACCACATTTTTTCTGTACATTCTTCTGTTTGAGAGATATCTGGGTTGTTTCTAGTTTCTAGCTATTATAAATAAAGTTGCTATGAACATAGTGGAGCATGTATCCTTGTTATATGTTGGAGCATCTTTTGGGTATATGCCTAGTAGTGGTATAACAGGGTCTTCAGGTAGAACTATTTCCAATTCTCTGAGGCACTGCAGATTGATTTCCAAAGTGGTTGTACCAGTTTGCAATCCTACCAGCAATAGAAGAGTGTTTCTCTCCACATCCTCACCAGCATCTGCACTCACCCCAGCTTTTGATAGACATGGCCCCCAGTTGAGTGATGGGGCCACCTACCCATCTCAAAATCTTTAACCCAGAAGTATTCCCGTCTAAAGGAAACAGGGGGACAAAGAGTAGAACAGAGACTGAAGGAAAGGCCATCCAGATACTGCCCTACCTTGGGATCCATCCCACCTGCAGACACCAAACCTCGACACTATTGCTGATGCTAAGAAGTGCTTGCTGACAGGGGCCTGATACAGCTGTCCTCTGAGAAGTTCTGACAGCACCTGACTAAGACAGAAGCAAATACTCACAGCCAACCATTGGACTGAGTAACCCCAATGGAAGAGTTAGAGGAAAGACTGAAGGAGCCGAAGAGGATGGCAACCCCATGGGAAGAACAACACTATCAACTAACGGGGCCCCCAGAGCTCCCAGAGACTAAACCACCAAAGAGTACACATAAGTGGGTCCTGCTACATATGTAACAGAGACTATGTTATCTGGCATCAGTGGGAGGGAGGCACTTGTTCCTGTGCAGGCTTGTTACCCCAGTGAAGAGGGATGGTGTGGGGGCAAGGCTAAAGTGGGTGGGTAGGTGGGGGGGTACCCTCATAGAGGAAAAGGGGAGGGAAATGGGGTGGGGAGGTTTGCAGAGGGGAGACTAGGAAGGGGAACATTTGAAATATAAATAAATAATTAAACAGAAACCTCAACCCTGACTCCTGCTTTATAAACACCCCAGGCAGGACAAGATTAAGTGGTGAAGGGTTTATTTTGTCTTGGAGTTGCTGAGGAATTTGATCCCATCATAATAGGGACAGCATGGTGGAGCTCATGCCTAGAGCATGTGGGGAAGGGTCCTGCATCAGGGCAAACTAAACATCAGGGGGTGCTAGATAGGGACCAGGGCAGCTGTAGTTTTCAAAGGCCTATCTGTAACGACCCAGTTTCCCCAGCCAGTCCCCAGACACTCCGCAGAGCTGGAGTGTCCAGTGCTGACCCGGTTCATCTCCGATTGCCATCCAGCTGGCTTGAGATTTTTTTTTAAAAAATAATTTTTCATTGTATACATTTTTATATATTGTAATTTTTATATTTTATATATTTATATAATATATTTTATATATTTATATAATATACATTTTATATATTATAAATAATTAAATAAAAATTTGAGATTTATTTTTAGTTTATGTGTTTTGGTTTTAACTGCAAGTACGTCTGTGTATGTACCACATGAATGCCTGGTGCCCATGGAAGCTTGAATGGGTGTCAGATCTCCCGGAACTGGAGTGATAAATAGTTGTGAGCCTCTGTGCAGGTGCTGGGAATTGAACCTAAGCCAATGGAAACCACACTCCATAGCTTTAAACACCGGTAGCAGAGCTGTCAGTACTAACAAAGGTTCTAGGATTAGGCAAGGTTGAAGTGCCGTCTCAGATCTGTCTTTAAGCACCTTGGTCCTGACAAGTGGTTGTGTTCCTCAGCCTTTCTTAGGCTCTAGCTAGGTTCCAAGAAAGCAATCACGTTGCCAGTTAGTACAGCTCAGGGTTGAACTCACAGTATAGGCAGATGATAACATTGGCCAGTTTGTGTAGGGCCAGATACAGTCTCATCTTTTTGCTCTTTTAGGGACTTTCAGGAAATAACAGTGGTTCCTTTGTATGTGGCTGTGCATTTCATGTCCATTGACTATCACTGTAAATCTCAGCACTACATCTTGCATTAGGCCCAGAGAGCTTCCATCTGAGCACACGGAGAACTTCTCTAATCCCCACACAGAGACAGTAATTCCAGCACTCTGAGTGCTTGCTTTATATGCCTGTTCTAATTGATGGATACTTATATCAATTTTGAACTTTTGTCCCAGAGCATTATTGTAAAAACACTGCCTCTGTCCTAAGATACTGTGGATTCTCAATGGGAAAAGACAGAGAGATGTATATTTGCTGAGTCAGGAAGCAAGCAACGGTTGCTCCATGGTCATCTCCAAATAATGCATCCATATTGTACACAATTTAGATACAGGGTTATAATTCTATTGGGTTTTCCCCCCACACTCTTGCCAACATATGATATTATCCAACATTTCCCAACATTTTCCAATAGGAGGTGCAGATTTCATACTTACCTGGTCTTCCTCTGTGCATTAAAAGCACAGGAGCCATTTACACTCCCCTGGGCTGGGATTTAAGAGATAATTAAGAACTAACTCAGCAGAGTTGTCTACGAGGAAGAGAATGAAGGCAAAACGTGCTATCAGGGGTCCGTCTTTGTGGAATATATTATGGGCGAAATACTGGGCCCAAAGGAAGTAGGACCCCGTTGAGTGCTAAGCCCCTGCTGTAGAATTCCAGAGCACACAATACGATCTGCTTTCCAGCCTATTCCAAGTGAAGACTGACATATCTGCCATTTTCATTTTCTAAAGTTTCAAGATGAAGTTTCATCTCAGAAACCTGATTTTGTCTAGTCTGCAGTGGGAAGGGCTGACTATGACCGAGGTTAGAATGGACAGAGAGGCCAGGACCCACCTTAAAGATAAAAGTAGCAACTCTGAAGGATACACCCGGCATGTCTTATGTGGTTCCTTGTTATATATCCAGGCTGGTCTCGAACCTACGGTCCTCCTGCCTCAGCCTCCTGAATGCTGGGATTGTAAACTTGTTCCACCAAGCTCAGATCCTTATGCTGCTTTGGCCTCAGTAGATGGAGGTGTCACCATGGATGGGTAACAGTCAAAGGGTGGTTTAGGAAGGAACATATTCAGCATCCAGATGGGCTTGATTAAAGATGTACAGCTCTGCCCCACCCACTGAATCAGACTGTCTAGTGGCTGGTCTCTTTCCAGGTAAGCATCCTGAGCACTCATATCTGAATATGAATATCCACATTCTAGAAGGTTGAAGTCTAGGTCCAAGAATCACAATCTAGAGGATGGCCGCTTCCTCTCCAGTGAACCAGCTGAGGAGGATCTCTTGTCAATGGGCTTTCTACAATGGAAATAGACCCCGCCCCCTCCGCCGCCGCTGCCACTGCCCCAGTTAAACTCTGGAATTTTCTGTGAGAGCTGGTTCACACAGAATGTTCCACAGGTGATGTCAAACTCAGGTTGGGACATGGTGCCCAGCGTTGCTAGTACCAACCTCTGGGAAAAGGATGCTTTTATAATCAGCCAACCGGGAGGGGAGTGCCTCCTCTCTGGCACGATGGAGAACCGGGCCGGCTTCTGCCATGTGTGAGGCAGAGATGGGATTGAGAGAAGCCAGCTAGATCCTCAGAGTCTTGGTTGCTGGCACTTCACATAGCCGGTGAAACCTCCCTGGCAGGTAAGCCTAGAGCCTTGAAGAATCAACAGGGAACCAATAGCTCACATTCTTGCTGTTTCCAGTGCTGTCACTCGCACCTTTAGCCCAAGCTCCACCCAGAAACAGCAAACACCTGCATCCAACTAATCAGATGTCTCCCGCCCAGGATCCTGGACTCCCTTATTGGAAGGAAAAGAGAAAAAGGACCCGAATACTAATTTCCTTTAGCGACTTTATTTTGCTGCTGCTGGTGGTAGTGTGTGTGTGTGTGTGTGTGTGTGTGTGTGTGTGTGTGCGCGCGCGCGCGCGCGCGCATGTGTATACAGTGTGGATGTGTGTAATACCACATTGAGAAAGACTCAGGCCTTGTCATAACAAAGGGAGAGAAAGTGCCACTTAATGGCTTAGCATCACCACCTCCTGCCAGCCCTGTTCTGGCCAACGCCTTGCTTGTTATTTCTGCAAGACTCCCTGTTACTCCACAAATGGCTGCCTTACAGGGACAAGTAAGTCTGGGGTCTTTGGACTTGCTCGTTGCTTTGAGAATGTTAGTCACACGAACAAGGGCTGTATAGGAAAGATGTGACACTTGCTAATATTCACTGTGCAGATCTGTGAACAGTTCTGAGTGAACAGACATCTTTGGATCTTGGTATTGGAACAGTCATTGTGAGAGGCCAAGTGACCTCCTGTCCTGATGCCAGGAGGCAGTCAACAACAGCCCAGAGACTAAACGTTATGATCTAAGTGACGGACACCATAAAGTCGCACTATGAGACAGGGCTCATGTGGGGAGTTTATTGAGGACGGGTATTTAGAGGCTGCATTTGGGTGAGGGTGGAGGAAAGGGGGGAGGAGAGACTGGCCTTTTTATAAGGGGATGTGCAAGAGGAGGATATGTGACTATGTGACTCTTGGAAACAGTGGGTATGTGTGGCATCGGTGGCTAGTGGTGACCTTTACTCCTGTTGCTGGACCCCCGGGTCAGTGGAGATGCTTGATTGCTAACACTAAATCTCTTTCGTTGTTGTTTTAGTTCACAAAAAATCTAAGACTAATGTTTGTATCTAAAGCATGAGAAAAAAAGTTAAAAGAAGAGCATTTGAGGTACATACAAAGATGTCTAGTGAAAGATATCATACTGAAAACTTACATGAAATTCAAATGACAGTGTTCATTAGTAAGTTTCATCAGCTCATAGCCACCAACGACTGTGTGTGCATTGTCTGTGTGTGCTCTTGGGGTCCTACAATGGCTGGGTTGGATCTTGGAGTCAGAAACTTGGGTGGCCCACACTTTTACTTGCTTCTGATTCTTTTTTCTTTTCTTTTTCCTTCTTTCTTCCTTCCTCCCTCCCACTCTTTCTCTCTTTTCTTCTTCTTCTCCTCCTCCTTCTTCCACTTCCTCTTCCTCCTCCTCCTCCTCCTCCTCCTCCTCCTCTTCTCCTTCTCCTCCTCCTCCTCCTCCTTCTTCCTCTTCCACTTCCTCCTCCTTCTCGTCTTCTTCTTCTTCTTCTTCTTCTTCTTCTTCTTCTTCTTCTTCTTCTTCTTCTTCTTTCAGAAAAAAAAAAATGTTTGTGGGTCCCTGGCCTACTGAGTTGGGAAACTGGTGGTTCATAGTAACTCATTCTCCAACTCTCCAACAGCTTTCCCAGACTGGCACTGTCTTGGCGTGGCTGCATAAGAAATTACTTGGGTTATGGGGTAGTTTAGAGAGAGTGCTCCAATTTGGGAGTTTGACTTTGGGCAGGGTGTGATGCTGGGCAGATGTGGCCCCTGAAGAAAGCCCTAAGGGCTCACATAGGTGTGAATGAGCTTTCTCTGTGGGTGGTGGCTTTCACTCACTCTGGGGCAGGGAGCTGAGCAAAGCTGTTCTGGGGAATGCTCTCCTGATTGCAGGTGCTGTTCTCTTTTAATTAGGGTGCGGGCTGATGAGGACCAACTCCACCGGAGAGGCATTATGGGAAGGGAGTGGAATCCATCAGACATCAAACAAATGGTTGGAGTATTAGAGCATCCTTCAGACTGTACATCCGTAATTGTGGGGCTCACCGTGCCCAGTGGGAGCTCAGAAATCAAAAAGTAATATACAGTGACTTTTCTAGCCTTCCCCGGAAATAGGGGGGTATATCGGATTTATTTATTAATTCCATCTTGCCAGCTCCCCATTTAGTGCAAACAGTTATGTTTTGCAGCCCGTTTCTACCTTGCAACTAGCAAAGTTAATTTTATGAAATGAGTATTCGTGTGATGACCTGAAAGGTGGGGAGGGGGGAGATACATTAATCTGCAAACCATCAGAGCCGTCTGACGTGTATTATTGTAGGACTAGGAAAAAAATAAACAGTTTATGGGGAAGATTAAGTGGCAGTGTGGATTTGCTTTTGACATATCTTGTCTCCGAATCTAAGTTGAGGATTTATTATCTCCAGATCGTGTCACGGCTATCTCGTTTATATGATAACACATCTGTAATGTTTTACAGTACAGCGCTACTTGTTCGGAATGGGGCTTTTTTAAGTTCTAAATTATAGTACCTGGAGAGGCATACATAATTATAGTGCGTGTTAGCAAATGAGAGGGTGCATTTTCCACCCGCACTCAGCATTAATCGTCAGCACAGCGGGTGCAATAAAATCATAATTGCTTCTTCCAAACTTCTCATCTGAGCTGGCTCGGCTTGGAGGCAGTGGTTTGGTGGAGAGACGCCTGAGTTGTGACGGATGGTAGCTGCAGTTGTAGCTTTCAGAGGGCAGAGGGTCTTGGTTGGAGATGACTTGGAGTTCAGGCAAGGGGCTAGACTTCATGCATTTACAAAATGGGGTGGGAGTTCCCCACACCCCCATCTTCATGATTCACTGGTAGCAGCACAATAGAGCTCAGTAAGGGATGTGCATGTCAGGTCCTGGGTTTGGATTCCACCCATGCTTTTCAATTTTGCTACCAATGATCTCACTTCGCTCAATTGCTGTTTTCTCGGTTGTTCCGAGCTCAAAGTGTTCTTAAGGTAATTAGCAATGCTTATAAAGCACAATGTGTGTCTGCAATAAATGCTAAACATCACTGCAGCTCTCCCTCCGAAACATTACCTAAGCCTGGGCCATCCAGCATGGCCCGTACTGCGCATGTGTCAGTCGAGAACACTGGAAACGAGGCCGTATGGAGACCTGGGGCCCTGGCTCAGTGGTTAAGAAAGCAGAGGATCCGAGCTGGTCCCTGTCGCCCACATCTGTGGTTCAAAACTACCTGTAACTCAGATTCAGGGGACCCAACGCCCTCCTCTGGCCTCAACAGTTCCTGCACCCACATTCGGGCAGCAACCCTTTGACACACACGTACAATTAAAAAGTAAAAGATGTCTTAGTATCGGTAAGTAATGCAAACTATCTCAATGTTTTTTAATAGCGATTACATTTTTTAAGCCATCGCATTTTGGCAGTGTTGGTTTGGACGGATTAAAATAAGTGCGACCTTTTCAGCTTCTTTATTGTGGCCACTACAAAATTATAACTACCCGAAAAGTTTGCCAGCACCGTGTTTGTACGGGACAGGAGTGGTATAAACAAAGAGACACTGAGGAAGGGGTCCTCTATGTTTAAAGCCGCTGGCCATAACTGGTCCTGGTTATTTCTGCCAGTGACTGAGTCTTAATCTATTAGTCTTGGTATATTTAGAAATATTTCATTAAAAAAATAGTAAATCATGCATCCAAATAACGCATGTAGAGAATGTCCTAGATGGTTTTCTAGAGAGCATGAGAAAGAATCAGTGGTTGTCAAGAACCACCGAAGAAAACATTTGTCAAGAACCAGCAAACAAATTGAGTTATGTGGGCCTTTTCGCAAGGAGATTCATGTAAGTTTGTTGGAAAAAGAATAGCTTTCTCCTGGACCTGGATTCTCCCAGGCTTATTTCCTGGTACAATTCTGAGGTAGCACACACCTGTACCTGCCCGTCTTTCCCTAACTAGCTAAGCTTCTATGAGCTCAGCATGCTCTGAGTCACAGGAACGCCACACAATAATTACACCTCCCTTTGCTTGTGTAAATTATCTAATCTGATCCTTAGAGCAGCCCTGTAGGATGGGCTGGTCAAGGACTATTGTTCCTTTTTCACGGATGGCACACATGAAGACCAGGGAGAGTGACTTGCTTCGATTTTCATAGGCAGACAGTAGCCAGGCCAACCCTCATTGCCCAAAGTGAGAAAGTCCCTCTGGGTTTGGCAGTCACGGGACGTGTCATGTGAAAGAAGCTACAGGAGGGATTAGAAGGTATTGGAACCCAGCCGAGAACGGAGGCCTACATGCAACTGGGAAAGCCAACACCTCCATAAATGAAATTTAATTTAACCGGCTAGAAGAAACTCTTGTTTATCTCACCCTATTAGCTTTACTGCAACACCCCCAGCTGAAAGTGTTCTATGTCTGAGACTCAGAATGGTGGCTGCAGAACACATTGGCTCACTTACACGTGAGAGAACTCCTCCAGAAGTCTTAGAGAAAGACTCACCCCGTGACCACCATGTCAGCTTTTCTCCTCAAAGGTCTGGACTGGGCCCTGGGAATTTCCATCCCACCCTGCCGCCCTCAGGTACTCCCTGGATTGTTCATCTGAGCTTTGAGGAATGAAGCTCCATTTGCTTCTCTCCCAAACTGTCTCACGCACAGATTCTCAACCCTAGTGGTCATCAGAGAGCATCTCTGTGGGAGCTCTGACTCGGGGATGATGCTTAAGAGTAACTTTGAAGGAGAAAGTCTTTGCTTTGGTTCCTGATTCCTGGGGTGCTTTGTCCACCATGGAGTGGGGGTAGGATAGTTCGCATCAGCACACAGCCAGAAAATAGGGAGCTGTGGAAAAATATCAGAAATAATGTGCCTCAAAGAACACACACCAAATAACATAGCCCCCCCCCATACACACCCCTCATGAAAACCCAACTCCATATTCTCCAGAACTTCCCAACATGGTGTCAGAAACTATGAGTTAAGCTCCTAAAGTATAAGCCCATGGAGAACATCTCAGGTGCAAAATGTAACACCACCCTAGGTCACTGGAATCAGTCTCTGGAGAAAGAGTTGAGACCTGTCCTCAGTTGTTCCAGTGATGGTCAGTGTTGTTAATGGTACAGAATCTAGAATCACCTAGGATACCATCCCTGACACATCTGTGAAGGATTCTGTAGGTCACTGGTTCTCAACCTGTGGGTCTCGACCCCTCTGTCAACCCTGCATCTCCAAAACATGTTTGCGTTGTTATTCATAATTAAAAACAACATCACGGTCATGAAGTAGCAATAAAACTAATTTAATGGCTGCAAGTCATCATGAACACGAGGAACTGTATTAAAGGGTCACAGCATTGGCAAGGTAGAGAACCACTATGTCATAGGTATTCTTAGCCTGGGTACATCTGTCATGGGTTATCTGGTTAGGTTAACTGAAGTGAAAAGATGCATCTTAACTGTTGGCAGAACCATGTCATGGGTTGGGGTTCTTGGGGTGACTATAAAAGAGAACGCAGCTGTACACAGGCACAGTCTCCCTCTACTTCCTGTCTGCAGATGCAGTGTCACTGGATGGAAACCATCCAAACTACTCGTCACCATGAGTTCTCAGGTGTCACGGACTGTAGCCTTAAACTGTGAACCAAATCAAAAACCTTCCTTACATGACTGTTGTTGGCTTGTTATTTGCCTGTTTGTCTATTTTCCTTGTTGTCTTTGTCTTGTTTTATTTTCTAACCACCGAAAGATCTGGACAGGGAGGAACGTGGTATGCATTCTGGAACTTTTGTGCTTTTGTGAACAGTGGGATCGCATGCTTTATTTACTTTCCTCCACTTAGGATCCACCACAGAGTTCTTCAACGCTGTTTCCCTGTCCACAGGTCCCTGTTTCACCTCCCAAAGCAGTTTGGTCCATCCTCTGGTCATGCATTCTTGAACTTAGCACATAGGACCCTAAAGGTCAGATGACAGGTCCAACCTCCTCTGTTTGTATTTTCTAGTGGACCAAAGCACTGACCTTTGGGTTGTGTGAGGAGAGCAACAGGCCATGCCACATAGTGGGACACAAGAGAGGTAAAGCATCATGAGATGGCCCCTGAAGGAGGGAGGCCAACTTGAAATGATGGCTGAGTAAGAGGGGACCAGTCAGTCCCCTGAAGACCAAAAAGGCTTTGCAGTAGGAAGACTCTCTAAACACACAAGTGCTACCAGGGTTCAGAAGTTGGGAACTTGTTTATTTAGAACCCATGGCAGATTTTGGAAACATCAGCAGAGAAGGTCAACAACTGTGTCCCCAAGTTTCACCTCTAATTAAGGCCCTAGGAAGTACAATTGGGGATGGAGGCAGAGTATCTTCAGGTGGATGGGAAAAACTACATAGATGATAGACTGAGGTGTCCCCAACCTAAACGTGGAAACCAACCAGCTCTAGCAAGGGCATGAAAATGTGCTGACAGCCCTGCCCTGCTGTGGAACAAGTAGTTCAAATATCTTTAAGGTACAGCAGGGGAGTCTATGCACTTCCCCGAATTCCCACATCACTCTCTCTCCTTCTGAATAAACAGCTGGCAGGCAGGCCACAGATTTCACCAAAATGACTGCTCCTCATTTTCTTTTTAAATCTATACGGTTGTTATATATTGAGATCCTGGCTCGTGCCAACTGCCCAGCCACATGTCTGCTTTTCATTTAGGCGCTGAATTCTTTCGGGGTAGCCGGCTTCGGAGGCTGGGTTTAACGCAGGTCCCTAATTGCGTGGTGGGATGGGGTTGGTGCTGACTGCAGGGTTTTTGGTTTCAGCATTGAGACAAGTAGCATGTAGGAAGGGAGAAGGGCCTTTCTCTGGATTCCTTGCCTCTTACTAGATTTCTTTTTTATATTCAACTTTATTTTTAATTGAGTGCATAAAACAGCTATAAAACAGCCATTTAGATGATGTGGCTGGTCAGCCCATGGCTTTAAATGTCTCCCCTCAATTTTGAAATGTCTCCTTCCTTTTCTTATTTTTTTCTCCCAGACCCACGTAGGCTATATTTTCTATTTTTAAATAACCCAGTTCTATGGACCACAGCACGTCTTCAGGGCTCAGGTCCTCTTTAAGATTATCTTTGACTATGGGACCCAGGCTGGTCATCCAGTCTCTACTTTAGGTACTGGGCTGCTTGTAGAGTAAGGAGGAGGACATGGGATCTCAGGGTATCTCAGTCACTGCAGGACATTGTGATGACTTTGGGTTGTTAACTGTAGAAGGGGACCATATAGCTCCAGGGTTGCCTTACACTAAGCATCCAAAATCTTTAATTAATGCTTTAATCCTTTCAAACAAACACACATCAAACATTTGGCATTGGGAAGATGTATCAGAAGTTAAGAGCACTTGCTACTCTTGCAAAAGATCAGAGTTTATTTCCCAGCACCATGTTGAGCAACTTACAATAGCCTATAATTCGACCTATACAATGCTCTCCTTTTGGCATCTATAGGTACCTCTCTCTCTCTCTCTCTCTCTCTCTCTCTCTCTCTCTCTCTCCCTCACACACACACACACACACACACACTCATGAGCTTTGAGGAAGAGAGACAAAATTAAAAATAAAATGAATATTACAAAACCACCAGTAACTCAATGCAAAGGTAAGTATTGAATGGGGACCTTCCTCTACATAATTGTGCTGAGTCCCGAGTCCCTTCCTGGAGCCAACATTGTCTTTGAGGGAAGCTGCACTTCCATAACCATCACGTTGTCACTACCACTCTGCTCTGTAAAGGTGTTCAGGAAGCTGAGCATGATGGCGTGTCTCACTCTCAACACAGAAGGTAGAGGCAAGAGGTTTGCTGTTGAGGAGAGTCAGTCCATCCCATCCACACAAGCTAGGATCATAGCTTTGTGAGTGTGTGAGGGGAGTGCAGTTTGAAAGAGTGTGTTAGTAGACACAGATCCCTGGGCACCTTCGCCCTCACCCTTACCCTCACACTAACATGAACACTCACACTCACACTAACATGCAACCTCACCCTCACACTAACTCTAACACTAACCCTCACATTCACCCTCATACTCACACTAACACTCACCCTCACACTCATACTCACACTAACACACTAACTCTAACCCTCACACTCACACTAACAAGCACACTTACACTCACCCTCACACTCACACTAACATGCACACTCACCCTCACATACACTCACTCACACCTACATGCATGCTTTCCTAGTCCATGGAGAGGGAGGTAGGTATAGCAGAAGTTCAAGGCCATCCTTGCCTATATTTAAGTTTGAGGCTAACCTGGGCTATATGAGATCCAGTCCAAAAATCAGTCAGCCAATAGACAATCAAACACAATAAGATAAAATAACAAACAGGTAAAACAAATAAAAAAATACCAAGTAATTCATGAAACACAAAAAGTTGTAACAACAAAATAACCCCCTCCCCTTAAGTACCTTTTGGTAAAGTAGGAGGGACTGTAGTGGTGGAATTTCCCAGGGTTCTGTTAGAATTCATGGCAAAGATAGAAAGGGATGCAGTGAGTGGGGTTGAGCAATGGGAGAGAGAAGCTGGGTTGGGGCAGTTTGAGAAAGAAATCAGAACACACTCTAGTCCTCCTGCCTTCTTTTTGCTTTACTCATAACACTCAATGCTAAATGTTTGCCAAAAGGAGGCCAGCTCCTCCAAAATGGGTTCCCTGGTTCTTTTCTCTTGTGTGTTTCTTGCACACTCAGTCAACTTGGCTTATTGTGCACCTGCCAGATTTGGCTTTGAGGACCATGGACCATCGCAAATGCATACCACAAGAGCTGCGATTCCCTCTCTCCTGCTGGATTTGTGAACACTCGAAGAAGGGAAGAAGTTGCAAGGAGAAATGAGTGCTGGGTACTGGGAGAGAGCTCATAAGCAGGAAGGGATGTAAAGATGACTCCTTCTCAAAGTGAAGAGTCACGGTGGTGGAGACTAGCATTGAGCAGCAGTAAATGAGAGATCCAACGGTGACCCAGACTTGGTCTCCATCCAGGGCTCTGCATCCTCCATCAGGAGAGCTACTTGCAATGGCCACTCCTTGTTTCCTTCCTGTCTCTGTCTCTCATTCTCCTCTCTTTCTTTCCTCCCATCTCTTTATTTTTATACATGTGAGAACATATGCGCTATTAAATCTAGCTTTATATAAAAGAGAAAGCATCAGTTTTTGTTGTTATCGGTTCTGACTTATTTAACCTGATGTTTCCAGTTGTATCCATTTTTATACAAGTGTCATACACGCGCACACACACACACACACACACACACACACACACACACAAATGGGGAAAGAGAAGGGGAGGGAGATTAAAAGAGGAGCAGATTAACAAGCCTTTGGGAGGAAAAGAGAAAAAGAAAGAGCAAGTTGGGAGAACTCCATAATTCTTACCGAAATTGTGGTGTGGATGGCGGGCCTTGGAAGGAAATAGGAGGCTTGCGGAGGACAGCCAAGAGTCTTGTTAGGAACAAGGGACCCGAGGACAAGAGGAGCAAAATACCATGATGTGAGCCACTGAAGTAGCTGAATATCTAAGAATCGGGATGCTGGTTGTCAGGGAGACACTACCCATGATGTCACACTCTGATGACTGCTGTTAATGAAGTGTAATTAGCAATGTGGACAGAACAAAAGGACAAAGGGACAGGCATTCCCTTAGCCACCAGAAAAGGACCCACTCTCACTTAATCTGTATGCCAGGACTCTTTCTTTTATTGTTCCTTTAATAATTTCTTCACTCTTTTTTTGTTTTATCCAGTTCTTTTACTTCATGTGTTTTTACCCTTTTAGAACTTATGATGGACATGGGGGTGGGCAAAGGAAGGGAAGAAATAACTGTTTGTTTTTTTTCTCTGAATTTCCAGTCTAATCCAAGAGCCAATCTGGTGGAGGTGAAATAATTTTAGAAAATAAAAGTCGCCTAGAATTCGGCTTAGAGGGAACCTGGGAAGAAGAGGCAAGGGCAGGCGGGGGTGGGGGGGAGCAGGGTTTGGATGTAGTTTTAACTGCGGGGTGATCCAAAACAGTTACGTCTTGAAAAGCCTGACAAAACCAAGTGAGAAAGAGAACAGGCTTTTCAGCTCCTCTAACCCCGGACAGCTGGCCCCTTGCCAATGTCAATATTAGCCAAAGAAGCTTGGCCCCCATTCAGGCTGATCAAATGTGACTTAGGAGGATGCGCAGACCCGGGCTTAAAGGACGTACACGCGCTCCGTGAGTCAGGATAATAATTACAGGCTTTAATAAACGCAAACACGGTGATAACAGCTTTACATAGTCAGGGCTGCTGATGCCAAGACCCAACAGTCACCAATTTGGGATTTTAGCCATAACCAAGGAGCCCACTGGTACATTCTCTCTGCATCACGAGCCTCCCTCCTCTGCCAGTACTCTATAACCTAGCAACCCCAACCAGCCACTTGGCCTCGATTCCATCCAGGATCCAGATTTGGCTCCTGATGTGCTCTACTGCTGGAGCATGGCTCACAACATTCTGCTCTCTGCATGGCCTTCCTTTTTAACTCATTATGCAACTTTGGGGTTCAGAGTTGGGAATGGGAGGGGCCTGCTTTCACTCCTTTCCCTCTGGCAGGTCTGAACCCTTAGTATTTTTAGAGAATATGCTCATGTTGCATCATACATGAACATACACACACACACACACACACACACACACACACACGCACGCATGCACACTAGTTACCCAATGGTGAGCCTGTTTTCCCCCTCTGAGTCTACAATCCTCACTTGTGAATTGCTTACTGACATTGTCTAGGTGGAGGAGAGGGTGGTAGGATAGCTCTGTGGTAGTGCTAATCATAGCTAACTGTGCTCTGGCTATGGGCCAGCCTCCATGCTTATCAGTTTATGTGCAGTGCTTTTAAAGAGGTTATTGCTCTCATCGTTTTCCCTTGGGAATGCTCTCACTGCGTCTACAACCTTAATCTGAGTAAACTCCCGGAGAAGTATTTCAAGGTCATTATAGGCACTCCATCAATGCTGGTGAAATGAATGGGCAGTTTTATCTTTTTCTTCTAGGGGCCCTTGGTATATTTAGTACCGACCTTACCTCCTCTATCACACAGGGAAACTGAGGCAAAGGCATTCTGCATTGGAGTGCCAGGTAAAATGCAAGCTCCTCACTGGGATGGGCTCTGGATGTACAGCCTCCTCCATCTTCCTTCTCTGCCCAGTATCAACATCCATGTTGTCCTTGGGGCAAGCCATCTCAGACCAGGCTATGGCTAAGGCAGAGTAAAAATTTCAGCCCATGGGAGCAAGCTCCATGCTGCATGTTATCCCAGGACAGAATCCTTGGACACCAAAGCCTTCAGGCAGCCAGCCAAGGAAGCTGTGGGCCTCTTGGCTGCCCAGCTTGTGGCCAGGGAATTGTTCATGAGAGGAAGTCTTTCCTCCATCCTCACTGGGACTAACGCAGGCTCTTGGCCAAGGCTGTCTGGAAGGGGAGAAGGGGAGGAAGGAGACTGGGAAGAGGAAACCCCCTGATCCTGTTGTGTTCAAGGAAAGATGGATCACAAGACTGTTGTTCTAGGGGGCAACTACAGAGCTACGTGTGGAGATGATCTTTGTAAGGGGTCAGCAGTGTTGTCTCTGGTTTTGTAAAGAAAGAGTGTTCTCTTCTTCTTAAAGAAGAGTGTCTCTGTTCTTAAGAACAGCAATCACGCATCATATGCTATGTGGTCCAGGAAGGTTTCTCTGTCCTCTTAGCAACACTAGGAAGTGATGTGACCTAACAAGGAGACAAAGAAATTGGGTTGCCTAGATGGCTCAGAGCAAAAGTTTCTTGCAGGGCAAGCCAATGACTTGAGTTAAACCCCTAGAACCCGCCCAAGAGGCAGATATGCTAGCTCCTGCAACCCACAGGTTGAAAAGAGGCTGAGGCAAGAGTATTTCCCCAGAAGCCAATAGGCCAGCTAGCATGGTGTACATAGCAGTGAATAAGAGACTTTGTCTAAAGAAAGCAGAAGGTGAGGACCATCATCTGAGGTTGTCTTTTGACCTCCACAGAAGGTCATGACGTGGATAATTCTCTTTCTCTCTCTCAAAAAATATATATGCACATGCTTACTTATCCTTCCAAACATTTCCTTGACATTAACATCTCTAGGATGTTTTCTTTTGTCACTGGTTCTTATCCTGTGGTATTAATGTTTGCACTATACACACACACACACACACACACACACACACACAGACACACACACACACACACACACACACACACACATGAATCATTCCTAATTTCCCAGTGTTTTTCTATCTCTTTTCATAGTTACATATTTTAGAAATATTTATCATAAACAAATAGCAAAGCCTGCCATGCCACTATACATCTGACAGACTTGCTTCACAGGTCTACTTCTGTTCTCACTGTATATTTGCAAACTCATAGCCTTCCAAGCATTTCTTAGGCACCAAAACCCTTGGGATGTCTCATTTTGTCAAGGTTTCTTGTGCTATTGCTTTTGCACATTATCTAGTTGCTCTGCATTTATGTCTAGGACTCCTTTTTTGATTGAATGCTGACTTTGAGTCTATCCCTTATCTACTTTTAAGCCCTCCTACAAACCAGTAAGAAACTACCATATCCGCCATGCTTCTAGCTGAGAAAATTTACTTTGGGGAGCATCCATGAATGCTTAATACCTTGTTGAGTCAAATAGTTTATGCAGATGTAATAGTTTGAGTCTGGGGTGTTTCCATGTCTTGTGTTAAGCTTAAATGGTGGTCTTTAGCCGGTGGCACTGAGTTAGGAGTTTGAGGAACATTTAGGAGCCAGGGTCACAGACCACTCAGAGTAAAACTTTGAGGGTCACCAACCACTTCTAGTCTGGTCTAACTCTGATACCTAGTTCCATCTTCTCTGGTATGATTGACTGTACCTTCTCAAAGTGTGAGCCACAACTCTAAGTTTCTACTTAAATTTCGAACTTGTGAAGTTGCCACTAAAGTTGCTAACTGGTTCTGTTGCTACTCAAGTTGCTACTGTCAGGTATTTTAGTCAGAGCAATACCAAAGCCACTGACACAATTACCACAGAAACACTCACTGTTAAAACCTTGACCTTTCAGGGGTTTATGGCTAATTATTCTTTATATAGAGATTCTTCTAGATTTGGTTCTCATAGCTTTCCATGTGTCTTCCAATGCCTTCTTGTTCTTTCTGGAGTTCAAAATCCTGAGGAGACCAGATTTCTTCCTCTGTATTGGTAGGTAACCCAAAAACCAGCTGTTTATTCCACAACCCACAGACAGATTAGCTGACCAGTAGAGAACAGGAGCCTCCTAGCCTAGGTGTGGATATGTCACTGTTCTCTCCATCCATGGCCCTGCCAGATACTGGCGGTTTACTGGGACTAAACCCTTGGTTCAGCTTCCTGTCTGTAACACCACAGCCAACCTCTACCAGCCAGTTTTAAGCCTGAATCAAGACTTAATACTTCTCTCAGGTGACAATAATAGACAAGAGCCAGAGATGACTCCAGCTTGGTACCAGGACATCTGTTGAATTATCCCGGGGTTGAAACAAAGGTTATACAGGAAGTAAAAAAGCCAGGAGTTCCAGAAACACAACAGGAAATGGATTGCAAATGGGGTTAACAGCAAGGATATGAAGAACACAATAATTTCCCTTAGCTTCTCCCTGGCTGCTGGTTCCAACTGTGAGAAAGGTCGGGTGGGGGAGAAGATAGAAAGCTGTCCCATGACATAGACACCTCTGATTGCTTGTCATGGCCATGAAAAGGGAGGTTCAATCCTTTCAGGCTCTGCCATGCCTGAAGCACCTCAATATTCCTTTCCTTTCCTCTTCCTGTTTCAGGCTCCATGTATTCCTGAAAACGTCAGGTTTCCAACAGGCCATGAGAGAGCATGGTGAGCTTTGACCATTACCTAGTCTAATGAAATATGTTCTTTGAGAGAATTATTTAAACCTATGTAAATCAGTCACAAGGAGAAGATACCATTGGGGTGGGGGCAAGCAGATTTGCATTTGAGTGATAAAAATAGTTTTATCTCCATTCGGGCTGATTTTGAAAAGATTTTTATCTACTGCAACTGAATCCCTTTCAAAAGCATGCTCTCTCTCTCTCTCTCTCTCTCTCTCTCTCTCTCTCTCTCTCTCTCTCTCTCTCTCTCTCTCTCTCTCTGAGACCATGAATCATCTCCTTAGCACAATAAAGCCAGAGCATAGCACTTAGGAGCAGACCTCGAATTCTCACTGTTTGTTCTTCGCTCTCAACTAGAGAAGCTGTTGTTATTTCTTTCTTCTCGAACAAGCAGCCCATGATTGCTGAAGTGGTGAGAATAATTGGACTGAACAGTCACACGATTAATGCAAACGGAGAGAACTCATCTGTTCCCAGCACATTCAGTGTGCTTTGCTTTGGGAGGCACGGGGAGATTGCCTCTCTGTTTATTCTTGGAGTGGGGAACAAATGCGGCTGAGTTCACTGCCGCAGATCCAGTGTTTCTTCCTGGGGTGGAGACCTTAAATGAACTGAGTTCAGAGTGAAATCAGCTCTGTCTTTGGAGGAGTCCAGGGTGTCGGGGGAAGGCACTGCAGCAGGCTGCCCCACTCTAAGGTTTCATTCTTCCCTCCACTCACTATCTCCAGGGGGACACCAGAAGCAATGTTTCCTCAATGGTGGAGTTCAACCATCAGGTTACATGGCCTGTCAGGAGACAGGGACAGTGCCACTGGGTAGTGTCTGCCGGGTAGTGAGCTCCATGCCCAGTGTCCTGTCCTTCAGGTAGGACATGTGCAAAACAGTTCTTCTGTCTCCACTTTGGACAGATAAGGAAACTGAGGGGAAGAGATCTCATGTTCACAAGGTAGGAAAGAACCAGCAATTGGCAGGAGTCTAAACCTAGCTGACCTAGAACTCAAGCTCCAGTGCATGCTTTAGGGTCAGACCAGCTTGGAACCCTGGCTTGTCATGTAATAGCTACGTGACTTTGAACCTAGGCCGACTATCTGTGGTAGCATGGTAGAACGTAGTTAGGGCTATCATTCTTGAGGTTCTTATATGAGCCAGGTATTTAAGTTCTTGGACACCACTTCACTGTATACATAGAGCAAAGCTCCGACCTTCAATTCACACAGCGAACATTAGAAAGATGAACCCACTTATTATGTGTCACCCAGAAAAAGGCATGGTTTGTGTTTGAGTTCAGGATATTAGTTCTGCACAGCAATTTAGGAAGTTCTCCTTTGTCATTCCATTCTACCAACTCTGGTTCCCAGTCATGTCAGGGCCAAGCATGACAGCTTGAAACCCTAACCCAAGGTAGAGGCAGGTAAAGATTGTAGTAGAAAGAGAAGCCACAGAAGCAATGATCTTGCTTTTCTGTAGCTGCCTAATTCACACTCTGTCACCAGCATGAAGCCTGGGCTAGCTGCTCCCTGCTCCCGCTCCTTCCCTGTTCCCGCTCCTATAGCTGGAGAAAGAAGAGAAATGGCGACTGGAATAGTCTTTATAATGAGAGCATTGTGCATAGAATTTGGTGTGAAAAATACCTTTAGTTACTTTGTGGGAGGGAAGTATCTTCTCCTCGTAGTTGTGGAAGCCAGAGCAACAGACCCAAGGAGAAGGGAAAAATCACAAATCCACCCCTACCTTGCCATTGCATGAGGCCATGCAGGTACAAACTAAGATGTGCACACTAAACAAGGCATTAGGATAGTTGTCATTCTCCATCACCAGAGAGCAGCAGACGTTCCAGTGCCATAGAAATGTCCTTTCCTGACATAGACTAGAAAGAAGGGAAGAGGATCCTATTATAGTAAATGTTTAATCTCAGTTGAGGTGGGGTTTCCACCCCACCTTAAATAATTTGTTCCCAGATTTAAAAAAAAAAACCACAAAACTTTTATATTTATGATAAGCCTATAAAGCACTACAGCTGGGCATGTGTCTAACCTCTAAGCTATTATGTCTGCTTCCCTATTAATAACCCCGGGTTATAACTTGCCATGTTCCATCTGGGCCACTTTTAACTTCAACTGGCCAGCCCTCGTAGCCATGTTTTTATGACTCACCTACCCCTTAGCATGTTCTCTTCTCTCTACCGTCTTCCTTCTTCTTCTCCTTGTGGTCCTCCCTCAAAACCCAACCTGGGGAACTAAAAATTATGCCTATCTCTCTTCTGCACAACTATAAGCTACCTTTATTCAACCAGTAGTTTCAAGTTAAGGAACAAGGTTCCGCTGTAGCATCACTTGCTGTATGTGAGGATTTCTTTGGTCCTTAGAGGCAAGCAGACCTTGGGGGCCAGTGTTTAGGATTACAATACATAGCAACAGACAAAGCCTCAGCAAGATCCCATCTGGATGAATGTACACAGCTCTCCAGCCACACCTGGAAAATACTTTTCAAGACTCTCTGTGAAGTAACTAATAGCAAAGCCGCATTCTTTTTATGGATGTCACATCACTGAAAAATTTCATGTTGTGTTTAACCTTTATGATTAATCCCCTGCTCAATGGTCTCAAAACTTAGGAAAGTACAGGAACCTTTGCTAGTATGATGAAGGTTCTCTACCAAACCTCAACAGCAAATGTCCTCTGAATAGTTCAATGGCAGATAGTTCTTTGGTGGATGTTCTTAGGGGGCTCACCTGAAGAAGTATATGTTAATACTTGTGTTAAATATCAGTAGATTGTATTTGCTCATATATTACCATGATGTAGATATTGTCTCAACTCCATGGCTTTGGAGAGGTTAACATGGCTCCCAGCACATTGGGAGTGCTAGTTACAGGGGGACTGAAAGACAATCTTTTGTGGCTACAAAGAAGAGAAATATGCTCGAAGGAGAAATATAAAGAAAACCATAAGACTTCTAAGCCAAGGTTGAGGCTTCTTCCTGTTGTTCTATTTTCATTGTAGAGATGAGGTAGAAACCCTGTGTTTCAAACAGTTTGGCTACAAAATAGAGATTTTATTAAGTTACAGTTCCAAGTGACCATATGGAGCAAACTTACTCTTTGATCTAGGGTGAGAAATTTTGTGAAGTTAAACTATTAAATGTCATGTTTTTTTTGAACACCCTCAACTGATATTTCTCAGACAGGTGCTTTCAATGTTTCTAAGTATTTCGTCTAGTATTTACAAAGAGAAAACAATTTAAAACAGAGGGACCTGGGATGTGGCCAAGTCTGATAGAAAGACCCACGTAGTCCATTTTGAGACAGTAAACTTCATGAAGGCTTAGGATTTACACTCTAAAATAAGTGTGTGTGTGTGTGTGTGTGTGTGTGTGTGTGTGTGTGTGTGTACGTACGTACGTACATGTATATGTTCAGTTATGTGCCTTCAGTGTTCTGTCTGCCTTAATTTGTTTGTTCTGAGACAGGGTCATTTTGGAAAGATGGACAAAGAGGTCCAGTGAATATCTCAAAGTCTGTCTTTGGGTCCTGAAGGGAGGTCAAAGTTTAAACAGAGGGCCAAGGATATGCACATCTAAGTAGTCATGGTCAAGGTATGATCATGGCCTGAGTTTCAGTCTTATCTTGCATTGTGATCCGATAAACACTTAGATCTGTGGGGAATCTCCTCCGGGGAGAGAAGGTCTCTCTTTGCTGGAGCCTTTTCTTTTTCCCAGCATGTGATTCCTGGGGAAGTTCCTACCTCTTTGGAGTACACCCTTTAAACACTCTAATAGACCCAAGATACCCTTTAGAACATCTTCACTTCTGCTCTCTGGTTACAGAATGACTTGTGAAACTCAAGGGCCAGGGCTGAAAATAATTCCTGTGGCCTAGCCCCACAGTTACTACACTACATCCATCCAACTCTGAGAAATACTGCTCCAAATCCTACCCCTGGGCCAAGATGACTAGGTCTACCCTGACTGGATTAGCTGCAGTGACTTTTCTCCTCAAAATGTTGATGACTAAAGAAAACTCAGATGCTCAGAAGCTTCACACAGTGAGAAAAGGTGACCTTCGCATAGACGTGCTGTGGCTCAGGTGTGATGGTTTGGATTGCCTGTTTTTTTTCTGTGCTCTGCAGTCAGGGAAGCCACATCAGCTCCGAGACTGACTTTTCACAGATGCTGGAGGTGTGTGTGGGAGTGTTGGATGTCATGGTGTGAGTCACCTATTGGAGCTGGAGGAAGGGCATGCACCTTGCTACCTCTTTCTCACTCTTACTTGCTTCTTCATCTCCGGCTGCCCTCTGATGTGGGCTCTAGCCACAAAGAAGCTGCTTTCACTGGCTCTTCTGTCCTTTGTCAGGAGGCAAAGCCTTCTGTCATCTCTTGAGATGTGCCAAAGGCACCTAGGCTTGGTCTGAAAGGGTGTCTGAAGTGGGGAGGATTTGTGTCTAAATTAGAAATCTTTCTGAATAGTGACTGGCTTTGGTTTGTATCATAACAGAGTCAGATGGGAAGGCAGGGTAGAACTAATTCCCAAGAGATGGAGGACTTTAGACTCTTTACATCCTGTACACTGAAAACAGAACTGAGTTACAGCACAAATCCGGAAGAAACTATAGGAATTATGGGTAGGACGAGAAATAGTTCTGCCTTGCCCCTGAACCTGACCTAATGCAACATGACAGACTTGGTGGGGATGACCTTGGCCATTGAGAGGTACAGAGAAGGCCCTGTGTATGATGCTGACTAGATGTTTGCCACAAGTCCAGTCACAGCAGCAGATGCACAGCTTGTGTTTTAATCTCTGGATTTCAAGCTCCATCATTTCCCAAGTCCAAAAAGAGACAAATTAGGGCCAGCATAGTGTGGTAGCTCTGTGGGTTGAATAGGTGTTTGCTACTAAGTCTGATGATATGAGTTCAGTCCCTGGGACTCACAAGGTTGAGTGAGAAAATAGGGTCCCACAAGTTGCACCTTGATGTGTATACACACACACACACACACACACACACACACACACACACACACACAAAATCATATTTCTATCCAAGCTCTGATACTTAGTTGCATCATGGGACACTACTGTTGTCTCTCTGTGTCCTCTAACTGGACAATTACAAGGTCCAATGAGAATGGACCAATGAATGAGCACACTCATTCTCTATACTCCACCATTTTCTTCATTTCTACATATTACCTGCAGATTGCATGAGATCTGAAGATGGAAGAACTAACAGGATGTATCTGGCTCTTGATCTCAGGGAGTAGATTGCTCACTATTCATTCTGTCTTAATTTGGAGACCCAACATCCCTCAATGACCTTGCTCCTGACCTCTGGAAGCATGCCCAGAGCCTTTCCCACTCACCCCTTTCCTCATGCTCTCTCAGTTCTTCGACTCTGCCCCAGTCTAGGCTGACTCCGAGAGTCTTTGGTGGCTTTTTACCTTATTCATTGAAGCAGGGTCTCTCAGCCGAACACAGAGCACCACAATATGACTAGTCTGGCTACCCAGTGTGCTTCAGACAGTCCATGGCTCTGGGGATGCGGTTTTCATGCTTGTGTCAAGCCCTTGAACTACTGAGCATCTCCCCAGTCCTTGTTTAACGTTTGCCTCACACAGCGCTATCCATTCCACACTGTCCATCTTTATCACCCTAGAGTGAGGCTTGGCACCCATTCTAAATACAGAAGGAATGGAAAACAAAATAAATGGATTGCTGAATCGATGAATGTGTCCTCAAACAACTCTGAAAATGGATCCTTGGAAATTTATTTATATACACAACTAATAGCTAAGCATATCTCCAATCTGAAACTTGGAGACAATTAAATAGAAGAGCCAGTCTCATATCCATTCATCATTTAATCAAAATTTGATGACATGCAGCCTAAAGGACTTTAAAACTAGACTGGTAGACACTGTGCCCAAGTACTTCCACTTTCTCTTGACTTGTCCATGGCAGACATCACTAATCAATTCTGGTACATTCTCCCTGTCAATTAGAGAAGCAGTATTCCCAATACATCACTTTGTATAGGCATTTCCAATAGATTACATTGGGCCTGGTGAACCCTTTCATGCATACTCCAGAAACCATTGTTATCCCCAACCAGGATGTTTTTGTTCTCATCTCATCTGTGACCTTTGGCTTCCTCTTGACCAGAGAGCACTTTCTTAATTTAAGAATGTCATGTAGCTGATTTTTTTTTTAATCCCCAGAATCTGTAATGAAGTTCCTTGCATGAAGACAATACAAGACCTTAAAAATTGGAACCTGTCCCATTTCTCCATTCAACTTTATTTGAAAACATGGTAAGAAGTGGAAAATGATTCTCTTATTCATTGTGAGAGCTGAGAACCTAAAGCCATTTGTCCAGAAACTTTAGGTCTACCTCTGAGCTTCTGGTTTAGTCTCTGGATTTTCTGGAGGTTGCTCAATGTCCAACATCCCAGTCTGTCTCCTTCAAGCAACTTCTAAGATGATTTCTAACCCATAATTTTATGAAAACCAGATTTTCTTGGAAGCCAAGACCTAGCTTTCCAAGTTCTGGTTTTGAGTAGTGGTTTTTCAGAGGGGATGGAGACTTTGCTGTATCAGGTATGGTTAACAATATCTGAAGATGATTTTGGTCATTACAATTAGGAGATACAAGTCAGGGATGCTATTATCATCTAACAGGCAGAGGTTAAGGATTGCTTGGACATCAATGCACATTTATATTCCATGAAGGTATAAATAATGTTCCAAGTCTGCTAGGCTTCCTTTTTGAAACTACGATTGTGAAGATCAGAATAACCTTAGTCCACTGTTGGCCCCAGAAGTACTAGGAGCCAGCCTGAGGTTCTTCTGCTAATACTCAGGACAATCCTCTGATTACTGTTTACATTTTTCTCCCCTGTAGGTGGGAAACTCTATGTTGGAAAGCCTGAGTAGCTGAGAGGGAGGTAGTAGTTATCTAGTGACTAATCCAGGGCTTAAACCCCAGGCTCTCACACCAGCTCCTCTTCACTAATGGAAGGGTAGTTCTCAAGTCCCCTGTGCACCTCAGAGCTCCTGAGAGAGGCCTTGCTGAAACCCATATAACTAAGCCTTCCCCTAGAGTTTCTGATTAAAGGGCTCAAGAATTTGCATTGTAATGCTGGGGGGATGACTCAGGGGGTAAAAGCACTTGCCTTTTGCAAGCATTAAAACCAAAGTTTAGATTTGGGTGGGGATGACAGCCTGTCTGTAATTCTAGGACTCAGAAAGCAGAGACAGGGAGGGCATCCTGAGAGCAAGCTGGCTGGTCTGGCCTGCTCTGGGGTCAGCGAGAGATTGCCTCTACATGTGAAATAGAGATGAGTGGATAAATGCTCCTACATCAACCTCTGGCCTCACATATACATGCACACACATGCATATGTACCTACAATTTGTGCTGTATCCAGTACCCAAGTTTGAAAGTTGCTGGTGCCTCCAGTCCAAGGAATCACATTTTGAGAAACATTGTACTAAAGAGCAACGAGCGGACATTAGGTCATCGTGATAATATCAGTAGATCATTGCAGGCCTGGAGGGATCAAACTTTTGGTGCATGGCAGGGAGAACACACCATCCATGAATGTGGTTGGTTTCACTCTCGACTTCCCTCTGGAGGTTGCTTATGGTGAGGAACATGGCCCCAGGCCTTCTCTTGGACCATACATAGAATCCTTCAGTACTGGTCAAGAGATGAACAGAATGACCTTCAGTTCCAACTTAGAAGGCCTCCCTTATAGAGCATTTTAATGATATATCTGTAGTCCATCTTGGGTCCCTAGAGAAACCACCATGAACTTCTTAATCTGTGAACCTGCTCCTTCTTAGACTCTAAATTAGTGTCCCTGCCCAGTTGTCCACTCATTTCTCTGCATCCAAAGGCCCATGGCGGCCCAGTCTCAGTGGGAATTTCTGTCCTGATATATTCAAGGCATGATAGCTATGGGGCTTTGGTGCTCTACAAAAACAAACAAATAAATAATCAAACAAAAACCCTGTTTGCCTTCTAATCCAGGTATGTGCTTTGGCCTGGATGATTAGGAGACGTTTCATAACTCCCTCGTGCTCTAGTTCTCTCGCATAATGAGTAGAGATAACAGTCTGACTGATGTCAGAGTTGTCTGGCAGTATTCTGTGAGTTTTCCGTATGCAAATATCGGGAGCTCTTGTGTTACCACAGACCAGACTTGCCTTTTGGTTGAAAATGGAAATTATGGACGAGGACAAATGGGCTAGAACTTGAATGGGTTGGTTTGTGTTCAGTCCTTGGGGGCTTTAGCAATCTTAGAGTTGAGATGTGAAATCTCCTTCATAAACATTTGGTCTTTAGCACTGTTACAGGGTCCTTCTGGTTCAGAAATGGATAGCTGCAGGCAGACCTTGAATGTCAAATCTGTCGCTGGGTAGAGCCTAGACTTTCTGTTTCCTGGTATCTCCTGCCACTCGAGAAACAAGCTAAAGCTGTACTGAGCCAAGCTGCTACAAGCATGTGCCATCACAGTGAGCGACACTGTATCTTTCGACACCATGAGCAGCCTCGGTTGGGTATTATGGGTTTTTAAAAATATTTTTATTAGATATTTTATGTATTTACATTTCAAATGTCATCCCCTTTCCCCCTTCTCCCATTCCCCTCCCCTCTCCCTTTACTTCCATGAAGATGCTCCCACTCCTAACCACCCACTCCCAACCTCCCACTCCCACCTCAACACCCTGGCACTCACCTACATTGAGAAAACAAGCCTTCATAGGACCAAAGGCTTCTCCTCCTATTGTTGCCAGACAATGCCATCCTCTGCTACCTATGAGGCTGGAGCCATGGGTCTCTCCATGTGTGCTCATCAAGTTTAAATTAAAGAATGAGCAACTAATACAGTCTTGGTGGAAAGAATGTGAAACATAAAATCCTGGGGCAGGGAGAAAGGAGTCTTTAGCAATAAACTGTCATTTCCCTCTTGTCCTGTTCTACCCACATTGATGCTAGGGTGGAAATCTGAGAGTCTCTTCATGATAGGCCAGTATTTTCCAGCACATTCCCCCAGCTCCTAGGCAAGGAGAGCCTCACCTGGCTTTTTTGGGATCCTTCTTGTCATTCGGTAGTGAAGTCAACACTTTTGTGCCCCAGCTTCAGAGCAACAGCCTTCTGTTTTAAGCCTGATTGTGTTCATGGAGGGGTGAGGTAGGGCTTTTCTCCTTGGTGAACTGATTTACTCGGTGATTGCGATAAGGTATGCCTATCTTTCTGTTCTATATGCTTGGCTCATGGTGGAGACTCAGCAGATGCTGACTGAATATATAAGTAGGCAATGAATAAACAAACAAAGGAGGGAACCAAAGAGCACAGTATTTTCCACTTCAGACCAGCTTAATGCAGAGTTGTGTCATTTAATGTGACAGCAGTTTTATTTTGCTTCTTTCACCTGGAACCTTACTAGAAATGCAGAACTTCAGGTCCCATCCCAAACTTGCTGGATCAGAGTTTGTGCATTAACAAGGTCCTTGGGTGACTCCCATATACTTTGCAGTCAGAAAAGACTGGTCTAGCAGTTAGGAGAGGCAGCTCTAGAGACTGGATTTAAATGTGTGCATGTGTGTGTGTGTGTGTGTGTGTGTGTGTGTGTGTGTGTCCTAGTGGTAGATTACCCCTGGTAAGTTTTAGTTTCCACTTCTGTTAAATGGGCAGGATGGTGGCAAGCATCTTGTGTTCCTGTGACTTTACAGAAGTAAATGACTTACACAGTGCTTGTGTTACCCACACCTCTTGGATTGCCCACAAGACCAAAAAAGAAGAAAACAAACAGCTCCTTCACGCTCTACATAAACACTGCACCCATCTCTTCTTCATACCTGGTAGCTAATAGTGGGATGGAATAGCCACTGGCTACTCCTTCCTGCATGTGGCTCCACTGCTGACGTGAGGAGCGTGCCCTTTCTCTCAGCTGTCAATCTGGTACTTCCTGAAGCAGAGGACACCAGCCAGACACAGAAGGAGCACCTCCTTTTCCCTTTGGCTGACTCATGTTATCTCCATTCAGACAGGGATCTGGGCAGGTGGGAGACTCTGCAAGCCCCAGGTCAGAGATTGGGTGACTCACATTGCAGAGTGAGTCATCTGTGTTACATAAGAGCAGATCAAGAGTATTCAAATACAGCGGCAAGCTGAAAAATGTCCCCTCAGACTGGGGAGGGGGGTGTCAGGGAGGAGATTTGCCTGAAGGCATGTCCAGGAGTCTATATGCCCAAGGAGGATACTTTAGTCATTAGCACCTTCACCAGCATTTGATGTGGTTATAACCTAAAGCAGGCAGATAAATTCCTTTTCAGAGCAGGGGAGGGACTGTAGGTAACTCACTAACAGAGATGGAGATTAATGAGCACCCCAACACTGTGGGCAGGAAAGGCCATAATAACTCCTCCTTAAGAGCCAGCGAGAAAAGTTGCGTAGTCAGACTTAAAGGCAATTAAATCGAGGAAATGTATTTATTTTATGAACATGGGAATAAAGCTTAAAGCTTTTTCTACTGACTAAGCCGACAGAGTTCTTTAACATAGGAACAGCCAAGGTTTGCAAGGCTCTGGAGGAACTGATAGCCACCTTCAGATCACTAGGAAGGAATCAGTGCTGTCCTTTTGAAGACTTGCCACAGCCAATCTTCTAGGGTTATGCTAGAGAACGGGTGTGAAAGCTATGGGAAACAGAAGGCAGGTATGAAGGAAGAAATGGTCACTAAATCCTTACTTATCGTAAGGAAATCATGGCTAGAAAAACTGCCTTTAAGTTCAACTTTGCGGTTTACTTCCGTCTTTAAGGAGTAAAGCTACCAAGCAGTTAGGTGTGGTAGAAGAGCTGGAAGTCCCCAAGGCCATAGAAAATGCCACCAGTAAAATGTTAAGTAAAATGAAAGAGCAGAAAGCAAGCCTTGGGACCAAGGCTATATTAACAAAAAGTGATAGGTCACTCCAGCTCGCAAACAAAAATCAAACCCTGGAAGTCTTGAAGGAGAGCCAGCAGCAGCTATTAGAGTTAATGAGCAGCTCTCCCTCTAAGTTGACTTTAAGAAATGTCCACAGCAACACTGCTTTATAGTACGGATGTGTGTATGTATAACTGAAGAAGCAAACTTATATAAACATGCAAATAAATAATGCATAAGTAATATAGCTAAAACATGTAGTTCAATATAAATAACATTATATATATGTATGTTATATATATATATGTATATATATATAATAGATTATAAATGTGATTGGAGGGGAGATGGGTATGTAGCTGTCACCTTATTACCCTACATTCACATTCATGCATGACTACAGACCAGCAAAGCTTAGCCAAGTTACAACTTTTGTGTAGTTGTACTTTAGAAGAAAAGCATATGGGTGTGGATTGTGTGCTATATTAATCCCTGTGGATTAGATGTTTCTGTGTGGAGAACTCTAATTTCCTTATTAAAGACATAGCCCGGCAATAATGTTCACCTGAAGGACTCCCCAGTTTTTGACCTCATACCAGACGAATCAGGCTGTAACCAACCTGGTGACCACACCCTTTTACCCTTCTCTCATACTTCCGATAAATGTCAACAACAGACATAATACATACATCATGTCCAAAGAACAAAAATTTTGACATTTCCATTGGAGAGTTCTGGAATTCTACATCTACCTGAACATCAATGGGGTGATGACATCATGCTCAAAAATATAATACGAGAAAAGAAAGAAGAGTCCCAGTTGCAGACAGTCTACAGAAACCCACAATGAGTAAAACGGTAACCAAATATAAGGAAATGGAGACAGAACCAAGCAGTGTTATCCTAACAATGTAGTTAATATCCCAACCCCACTCAGTAGCTGAGAATTCTGAGCACACACTCCAGCAAGTGTAAGGCATGAAGTTCTTATCAAGTGCTTGTCTACAAGGAGCATCAGACCCATTTTATAATGGACATATGCCAGATGTAGCTGGTTTCCAGTTTTTGTTTGTGGGTTTGTTATATTAGTTTTGGAGTTATGAATATATTTTATTTACTTATTAACAAAGTGGTTGAAAATAATTCTGTGATTATATAGACTCTCTTTTGACTTCAAGTTTGTCTGGTGTATTTACTCTCTGGCTCTTTAAGGCAAACATCCTGGATGATCTCTGTAGTTGCTTCCCAGCCCCTCCCTGTTCCTTTCTGTTTCTAGTATTGGGGAGCCCCATGCTCTCATCTCTATTAGAATCTGTCTCCTTGGCACATTCCTCTTCTGTGCCAGCATCCAGAACACACCAAAACATGCCTTTCCTTGGCTTGGAGGCTTTTTATGACTTCTCAAAATGAAACTCAATTGTCCTACCTGATAAATGTAAAATCTTAAGCCTTGGAATACATCTCATGGGAGCACAGACCCAGTCTTGGTAATATGCTCCCCAGCACATAACAAGCATTAACATGAATTCATAGGATAAAAATGGACAGACCTGAGTCTTCAGAGCAACACTGAAGTAGGAATGTTTATCCCTAATGTACAGATAGATGAATGAGAAGAGATCTAGGAGAGAGGGAAAACCCAATAAATCAACCACTGTGGTGAGAGTCCAGTTCTTTCTATGATACCCCATATTGGAATATATCACTGGATGGGTGAACACATGGTATCTCCTACAGTAAATATGTTTGTGTGTGTGTTACTCTCTGAAAATCTGCCTGCAATCGGTAGGGCTAGCAAGACTTGCTTTTCATATGGAGCAGTGGCTGAAGCACAAGAATCTAAACACCTTTTCTCTTTCCTATTGGGAAGCAGCCATTCCTCTGGTTCAGAGGCAGAGCTTTAACATGCCATTGCTTCTTCACATGTGGACTGTGGCCCTGTCTTCTGTCCCTGTCATCGGCAGTAATGTTACTGTAGCTCTGTGTTGTTATTGCTAGCTTTGTGATCTTTACTATACTATGCAGATTCTAGTTCTTGAAATTCCTCCATGCTGTGTGAGTTTTTCATCTTATACATCAGTCTCTTCACAGCAAACCAAGCTCCTTGGCAGTTCTCAGAAGCCTTCCCATTCTCTGTCTGGCTTACATCTGAGGCCCTCTCTCATTATTTCCTGTATATGGCTGATGGTCAGAATGGTTCTCTGGAAAATGAGTCAGGGACTTCCTAGGCTTAGACATTGCCCATTAAATCAAACCCTCCTAACCATTCTTCCTGGGTATGGATGCTCCCCACAGACAGGTGATATAACTGGTTGAGGTATCTCAAAGAGGAAGCAGGAGTCTTGACATTGTTCTTGTGTTTGCTTTCTCCAGGGACAATGCCCTCACCTCAGATGACCTTCTTCTCTCCAAATGAAGAGCCCTTCAAGCCCAGACCATGTTGTGTGGACCCAGGGTTTCTGCTTTTGTCTAAAACTGTTCCACAGCCCATATTTGTGCCTGGAGAACCTACATCAGCACCCATTTCCTATGTCATGCTATGCCATGGACAGAGGGTTACTGAGTCAGCCAGAAGAAAAATAATTTTTTTCCCCACAGAGAGATGGAGTAGGGACATGATGGTGTACTTCCAAACCAGCCACAAATAAAGGGTCTTGCTTATTTACATTTTAACCTGGCGCAACCTCCCACTTATCTAGATGACAAACTCACTCCGTTTCTATTATTTGCCTCTCGAGGCCGTCTCCCGAGGCCAGGGAATAAAAGACTGCAGCAGTAAGCCATCCGCAAGCCAGCCCTGCCATTCAGTATCTTTTCTTATACAGCGGTTACTTGTAAACAAATCAATAAACTTTTCTTATTTTGTGTGCTCCTTTAGAAGTCTGAGCAGCCGCCCGCTGAACCACAAAGAAACTTAATATAGCCACAATCCTCCTTCTCTGCGGCTGCCTCTTGCCCTGAGAGCCCGCCCATCTGAAGTGTTTAGACCCAAGCCCATGGGAAGCTTATCTGTATGGAAATAAAAGGATGCAAATATTCAGATTGGGTTTTACTAAGTGAGCCTGAGGTTCTTCAGTTTGGCAGAGCAGGCCAGGGGAATGTGTTTCTGATACAGAATAAATCTCAGGCTTCACAAATCCCAAGTCTCCCTTTTGCCATTTTGCTTATATGGGGAGAATTCGCAGAACTTCGCCTGAAGACTGACAAGCAAAAGGGTCCTGGGGAGTGAGTACATGAACAGGACTTGTGATCCTTTCGGGGCTTGAGATTTCTGAGGTCTCAGTCTTGACTTAAAGGTCTTTGCAGCAGCCAAGAAAGCCAGAGAAAAGGAACAGAGATGTGTTGATGGTCACCTTCCAAGATGGCCCTAAGTCCCCCCAAAAGGACAGGGTCTCTGATTTTGGTTAAAAGTGAAGTAAGGCAACATCATATCTGTGAAGACTGAGAGCCTATCATGATACTGGGAGCGCATAGGGGAGGTTTTCCCAGCAATGCACAGGTCAGGCCACTCTTTCTGAAGCACTTGCCTTCAAACTAGGTCAGTTCATTCATTTAATTGTTGAGTCAACTGGTATCCATTGAATGCAGGTACTGCATTGAGAGAGCAGCACTGAGCAGACCAACAAACTCTCTTCTCTCACGAAAGACAGTTTGACTTATCTCAAAGCACAAGCTTGAGGTGTGCAAAGAGGGATAGGAAGGAGAGGAAATGTTTTGCTAGTTCAAAGAATGTCAGGGTGGAAGCAAGAAGTAACCCTATGTCTTTGGCAGACATCTGGAATCTTCTGACATTTCATTGTAACCCTGGGGAGATGTTATGACGAAGAAGTTCCATCTCGAATTGAAATAGTGTGCATCCAAGGAATATGATATGGTCCCTTTAATGTTCCTTTAAAATAAATGTATTGGTTTTTATTTTTAATTATGTATATGTGTGTATGCACATAAGTGCGGTGACAGAGAGAGGGCCAGAAGAGGGCACTGGTGTTCCCCAGATCTAGAATTCTATATGTGGTCATGAGCCTTCTGAAAGAACAATGCACAACCTCAATGTCTCAGCCATCTCTTCATAATCTCTTTTCTCTGCATCTCGAGCACAAAGAGTTAGTATCTTTAGAGTAAATTCTTCAGACAATTCTCAGTTCCGTAGTGCCACATGCTTCAGTACATCTAGCAGATCATTAGTGCTGCGGAGCAGAGGTGAAGGAAGCAAGGCATAGACCAGGGCCTTCGTAGTTGTTATCTGGCCTACAGATCCAGAGGTAGAGCTTAAGTATGGATAACAGTACATTTAGCATAGTCAGGGCATCAGGCTGAGAGCAAAGCATCAGCATGCTATAAGTTCATGGAAAGACAGTTGACAGCTCGGAACAGACTCAAAAAGCTGCCTAATGTTGCTTTTGCCACCCTGCCTTAGCTCTGGGAACAGGCCATACTACTAGCCCCCACCCAGCTTGATCTGTCAGTAAAGAAACTATGTGCCAATTGCTGGGTGGAAGAAATAGGCTGGACTTCCTGGTCTCTGGAGAAAAAGAGACAGATCAAGAACCAACTGGGGAACAGGACGGCATCAGAACCACCCCTACAGCTTAAATCCACCCAGGAGGGAAGTTGATTCCTATTAGCTGCCACTTACATATGGGACCATATGAAACTGGCCAAAGTTAAAGGTATTTGCTCCTTAAAGATGCCATTGTCTGGCATATCAGGGGCACAGCAGGTGCTTTTACCTATCAGCTCATAACATCCCATGCCACCTATTTGATATATAGTTGTTAAGTTCCCCATTCCTTAGTTGGGGAGATCAAGGCTCAGTAAGGCAATACCAGATGCTTGCAGCCACAGACAAGTGGAACCATAGTTCGTATATAAGTGAACATCCAAGTCTAATCATGGGGTTGGGCCTCTATACTCTCTGAATAGTAGACCTTGGAGTCACTGGAAGTTTCTTAGCATGCAGCTTTACAATCTCCATGGCATGAAGCAAAATTGTACTCTGTCTCTAATCTTCCACCAAAAAAAAAAAAAAAAAGAAAAAAAAGAAAAGAAAAGAAAAAGAAAATATATCACTCTAGGTCACATATCATTGGCTGAAGCAAGTCACAAGACTACAGTTATTACCAAAAAAGTACTAAGTACGTGGAAGTAGAGCACAGATACTTGAGGGGTAGACCAGTGACTTTTATAAGTAGGGAGGATGTACATTCATCCTTTGTTACTGGACACAGCCTTCACCAGTGGGGACCCAGAAGAACTGCACGGGATGAACTAAGCAAGCTGTCGCAGCCAAAGAAAAACATTAAAATTACAGTTGGACTTGTTCTATGGGTTATAGAAGACCAACACTCTGAAATCTTGCTTTGGAAAGTTACAAGTATTGAGTTATATACTATAAATTAATGATGCATGCATTTATTTATGACTATTTGTCCCGTGTGTGTGTGTGTGTGTGTGTGTGTGTGTGTGTGTGTGTGTGTGTGTGTCTTGTATAAAGGAGAAGTGCATGCAGTTGGCTGTGTTTGCTAGACTGGATGGACAGCCAGCTCTTGGGGAATTGTTTCTGTCTTCCAGTGATAAAGTAACAGGCAAGCTCAGACAAGCCTTTCCTTTTGTGTGTCTGTGGAACAACTGAAGAAGTGATCTAGCCCCGCTAGGAACCTGAGGTTTGGTGTCTGGACTGTCAGTGGCGTTCATGCCTTAGTTTAGTCTTAGAAGACAGTGGCTGCTGTAGACTAGGGAAAAATCAGTAGAAATTTGTCATTCATGGTAGAACATGTAACAATAGCAAGAGCTTCCTTCTTTAGATGGAAAAAAAAAAAAAAGAAACCTGGGGCTAGTGGGACTAGATTCCTAATTTAAATGACTTGTCACATCGGCTAGTGAGACCCACCCAAATTAGTTGCCCTGCTTCTGAGCTGTTGGGCTTCTTCATGCTTCTCATGACTAACAGCAATGAGCTGACGTTTGATTTGATGCCTTTGTTATTTTGTTTTTAAGAAAAACAGACTTGAGGTTGATCACTGTAATAATCAGTGTCTGGCTCTCATTGGTGTCTCTTCTCTAGTGTGGGTGAAGACAGGGATTTAGAACAGAGTGGGAAATCCTACACACATACCAGCTTCTCTTGACAGCAAAGCCTGCTGTTGTGGGTGACCTTGAGTTGAGGTACCATTAATAGCTGTGGTGGTTATGAATTTTTGCGGTGTGTTGTGTTCCTCCTACAGTCTGGGGGTGTTCACTAACATCTGGACATCTCTGAGCTTGCCTGCTAGTCATTAGAATGGCATCTGACATGAATGTTTATGGAAAAAGAAGAGGGGAGGGTGTTGTGGTCAATCCCCCAGCAGACGGTATGGGCATTTGTGATGGAAGCAGATCCAGTAATCACACCTTTCTGTGTACAAGCACCATCAGTACATGACTGTATTTGTTTTCTCTGTGCTCCAAAGTGAACCTTGAGGTTTGTTCTGAGCAATATAAAATAGTAGAAGGGATAGGATGTGATGTCTGAGACTAGGCCTCAAGGTCATGCATGTCTGTTTTTGTCTTGAAGGTTGCTGCTTCTTTGCAGGATCTGGGCTAGTGGGAGATAGGGAGGGTCCTGAAGGGAAGCCAGTACAGTATCCAGACATGAGCAAGCTTGAGAGAGTCAGCCTTGTAGGGTACCACGTATTATCCCCTGGAGACTAGCAGTAGAAATTCCCAGCTGAGCTCATCCCAGACTCCTCTCATGGGAGAATGAATATATGAGTAATGTTGGCTTAAGCCAATAAGTTTTGGGGCCATTTGTCACCCGACTATAAATAATGAAAAAACATGGAAGTATTGACAACAGAGAGGGTGAGAAGTAAGGCTTGTCAGGTTGTGGGCCTGGAGTATATTCTTTTCATTTTGTTTAGCTGCACCTGTCTGAGGACCTGTCATTTTCTTCACAGTTAGCAAACCTGAGGTCAAAAAAGTTTAATTGTCAGTTCAGAGTCTCATATCTAAAGAGTAATGGAGCTAAGATTAAGACCCAGGATCTGTCTACAAGCCCCAGTTCCACTCTTTAAACACACATTTCTTCTAACTTCAACTCTTAGAGTGCACCCTCTTCTGGTTTGGCAGTTCTTTTATCCTGCCTACACATGTATTTATTTTATGATACATTGTCAAGCTTGGCTCACTTGACTAAGTCACTTAGCAAATGCATTTCAAAAAGAAACATCTTGTCACTGGAACTAGTCACCCTGTCTAAATATTTATCAAATGCCTTCCCTATGGTGAGTTCCTAATTGCTTTACGTGAACAAATATAATCTTTACAACAACTCTACAATCAGTATCATACCCATTTCTGCAAAAGGTGAAATAATAGCGGGAAATTAATAGTCGTTCAATGTCCCCAAGAAGACCCCTTCTCATTGTTGACATACTTTTTTTATCCTCTCAGGCCATGAGATCTCACTATGGGACAGTTTGCCCCGGGAACATTTGGCAATATTTGATGATGTTTGTGACTTACATAACCAGGGACAGGATATTGGCATATAATCAACAAGAATCAAGAATATCACTAAGATTTATAGTGCGAACAAGACAGTGCCTTCCATAAAGAGAAACTGTGCTGGTTAGTTTTTGTCAGCTCCACATAAACTCACTGGGGAAGAGGGCACATCAGTTGAGGAATCCCTTCCTTCAAACTGGTCCGTGGGCACATCAGTGAAGGATGTTCTTGATTGATGACTGAAGTCAGAGAGCTCAGCCCACCATAGGTGATATCATCCCCAGATGGTGTTCTTGCATGGCAAAAGTCAACAAGTTGAGCAAACCATCAACACCATCAATTCACTGTCCTCAAAACTCCTGTCATTCCCAACCTGCAGGTGAGAATACTGAGCCCCAAGATTAAGATGAAATGTTTTCCTGAACATGGAACTTAGAATCTGAACACATTTCCTTCAGGCTCTGAATGCGGTCCTGTCTGTACTGACAAAATTGTAAACAGCATACGTAACAAAACAAAGCAATGGCATGGGAGAGGTTTAAAGGGCCTCAGATACCCCGAGACTACTTCTCAGTAGACTTCCTTAGAACACCCACCAGGATCCCCCAGAATGCCCAAGCAGACATCTTGTAGGATTGTGTATACGTGCTTCCTTCAAGCCTTGCTTTGACCTTCTAAGCAAATCAGCTGCAGACATGCCAGCTAGCATCAGGAGCCCAAAAAGCTACTGGATCCTCAGTCCTTGGTCTCCATAGCCCCCTGCAAGGGTTCCGTGTCTCACCCCGCCATTTTCCTGGAAGCGCTTCTATTTACTTATTTATTTATTTGAGCCACTAAATTATCTAATTAGTGACACATATCGTTGACACATGGGCCACTATGAATATTTACTGCTCACTCCTTCGTGCATTTATCTAAATAGGTGGCACGCCAGAGCCGTGTAATAAGGAATAATGATTCTTTAGAAGAAGAGTTACAGGAAATTATAGAAAGGTGGGGGGAGTTTTGTGTCGTGGGCTTCAGCTTCCAACCACATCTATCAATTCTTCCTGAGATAGGACAATTTCATAGTAATGACAAAAAATTTATAGTAATGAATGAATCAATACCCAGCCCTGCCGCCATTTCAGATGTTACTTTTATGAGCCCTCCTGTGTCTATTATATATCCCCGAGTGCTGAGGTGAGCAAGTGTGGTGAATGCCAACAGCCAAGGGAGGATGCAAGGCTCTGGGCTCCTGAGAAGATACTCATCCATCACCATCCCCTCTCCAGCGGATCCATTTATATCTCTGAGTTCCAAAAAGGAGTGGCTTATGATGATCAACAACCTAACCTACCAACACTTGCTTGTTTTTAAGAATGGAACTTCTGCTTCCTGCAGAGCAAAGAGGAAAGGTAGAAACAAACACATTCAACTGAGTAGGCCGCACCATTTACAGAGCGCAGAGTTCTAGTCTAGAGATGATCTAAATAGACTGTGTGTGTGTGTGTGTGTGTGTGTGTGTGTATGTGTGTGTGTGTGTGTGTGTGTGTAAATGGTTTTATTCACTACTTTTTGACAGTATCAACTAATTTACCTGGCAGAAGAAAGAAAGGCTGACTTGGCGCAGGCTTGGGGAGATGTAGTCCACCATAGTGGGGGAGACACAGTAGAGAGAACATCTTAGTTCATGGCATCAGGATCAGGAAGCAGCTGCTTATTCACAATTCAGCAGGTAAAAAAAAATGAGAGAGCTCTGATGGAGTTAGAAGTGATTAGCATGACCTCCTTAGACAGTGCCATCCACAGGTGATACGTGTTGAGATGCATGAACCTGTGGGGAGTTCTATATTCAAACCAGAACGATGGTCTCTGGGATGGTGGAGGAAGCATGGAGAACTACCCTTTAGAGAACCAAGCAACTAGGGGCCATAGTTTATCAGTTGTTGTCTCTGGATACTGACAGACTTCTTTTAAGTTACTGGCTAGAATCCCAATGGGAGTGATGACAATTTGTGTATTGTTTTGTTCTCAGTTGGAGAAACCAAGGATTAGACATTCAGTGTAACTTGGTCAGGACCACATGTCCAAGAAGTCAGATTCTCCATCCCTGTGTTCCTCTTCCTTTCTCCACTCTCCCTCCATATCTTCCATGCTGCTAATAACATGGTTGGCCTACCTTGAGGCTCTTGGTTTGGACTCAGTGGGAAAGAAAACTTCCCAAAGACCTGGGTTTGTAAAGAGCTGATCGCCCTAGCACCCAGGAACAGAGACTGGCATAGTCCTAGAACTTGCTGGCTCCATCAAATCGCAACTTTCTTGTTCAGTAAGTGACCTTGTTTCAAGGGGATAAAGCAGAGAGCAATAGAAGACACCCAATATCCTCCTCTGGGTTCTGTCTGCATGTGTATGGGATCAAGCATTTCACATTTACAGGATCCATGGGGAGAGAGTGTATCAAGGTATTTATATATTTTTTTTAATTAAATGAAAATGTTTATATTTTTAGTTATCCAGATGGTTTGACTATATAAAACAAACTTAGAGTAAAGAAACCCCCTGCCTCTATAAACAAATCAGTCCTGTCTGTTTACAGAAATGCAGTTATCCCTGGCTTGGTCAATTCAATTTAGGGTTCTTGTAGTGACCTCATGAACATCCTTGGATCTGCTGCCTGTTGAGGTTGAGCTGATCAGCCACACATTACCAAATTCTAACCACTGTCCTTTCAGTATTGTAGGATAGGAAAAGAGATACATTCAAACATCAAAGCACATGTCTCCCAGACATGCCTGAACTCATCCTGGCCTCATATATCACATTAACTTGGAGAAGCCTAAACACGGCAGTGAAGCAATCACATAAAAACCACGTTCACTCACATCAGCCCTGGGGCCAGCCATATTATCTGATTAATGCACTACCTTTCAAGTTCAGGTTTGTCTAGTCATAACTAAGAGCATGCATTAATTATTGAGAAGATACTTAAGTGGCCCTTGCTTGTGTCAATGGCAATGAACAATAATAGAATTTAGGGACGAGACAATTGCACTTGCTCATGGAACTATAAGCGGGTGCCCCTGCTGTCATTGTCGAATGCTGAAAATAGAGGCACATAGAAATGATGGCAAGACATGAATACAGGGGTGTGTACCTTGAGGACAATATAATTGAGGGACCTTTCTAAGTATCCTTCTGACTGACAGAACACCCCAGACCTCTTCTATGTCTGATTTGTACCTGAATGAATCTCTTTGGGCCCTATGGTGATGAATTACTACTTCCAATTTTTGCCTTTTAATTGATGGCTGGCATCCTGGGTTAGCCTGTTTCCTGGGGCTTGTCTCTTAGCCAAATCTTTCCAACTGTCATTTTGGTTACATATACTGCAATGACTTGAATGAGGGTTCATCTCTGTGTTCCTCCCACCTTCCTTGGTATCCACCTTGTACCCAACTCACTGACCAAAGAACTAGAATTTTGAGCAGTAGACAAATGAACAGGCACTAATCCATGAGAGGCTGGTGGGTGAATGGAGAAATGGGTAACCATATTTCTCACCCTCATTTCTCCAATATCAACAGTGGTGCTTGGCTCCTAGTAGGTGGTTGCAGATGGGATGGGTATGTGGTTAAGTGACTAATGAAGACATTGGGTGATTGAAGGCAGACATGACTGATGAGTGAGTAGGTGAGGAATAGATGGCTACATCTATGGATAAATGAAAAAATACATTTCTGGCAAGGTTACTGGGCCAGTGAGTGGGTGAATACTGGAGCTGATAAGCAGATGGATGATTAAAAGGGAGTATATGGGCAGAAGAGTACCCCAGAAAATAAATGAATGGGTCAATGGATGAACAGATGAGTGGGTAGTTGAACACATGGGTTTCTGCCTGGATTCATCCTGGGAGATCAAAGGGCAAGCGAATAAAAGGCATGGCGGATGATGGTAGCTAGAAGGCAGAAAGGGCCTTCTTGGGCCTGATGCCATCTCTGAAGGCCCTCTAGACAGTTGTTTGCTGGGAAAAAAAGAGACATTTTCTTCAGTGTTATATTCATTGGTAAGGAGTGCATGTCCTCACAGATAAACCTTCACCCTTGTAATGTAAGTAAGTCTGAAGAAATTCACTGAACCACCATGGCAGAAAATATAAAAAAGTAGAAAGGGTACCTTCAGGAAGAGGAAGAGTAACAGGGTGCATGGAGTGTGGGGACTGTGGACAGCAGAGAATAACAAGGTAAATATGGTCAAAATACATTCTATACATGCATGAAAAGGTCATCATGAAATCCATTATTCTATACAATTAATATATGTTATTAAAACATAAATAAGAGAATAGATGAGGAAGGTAAGGTGGAAACTACATTTCTTAAGCTATTTGGGCACCAGAGGAGGATAGGCTAAGATTTCAGCTCTTGTTATTGCCAAACTAAACAGTCTTCTTGGTTGAGGTTGATGATGATGCTTCCTTTAAGGAGATTAAGAGCATCACACATAATGCTATGAATGCCTGGCTGGCTGGCTGGCCAGAAAAGTGATAATGACCTGTGGTTTCCAAGCACTGTTTATAAAATCACCAAGAGGCAATCAGCGTGGCTCATGGGTTCTTTGAGGCTACTATGAGGAGAGAAATACAGCCTCATATGAGACAACCTCACATGCAAGACTGACCAGGCTCATGTTCAAGTTCAATCTGCCTAGAGGTTACCTCCCTTACATAGACAGATGGATTTGGTTATCTTCGGATTGTCCTTTCTTTTCTTTCTTACTCCAACCTTCCTCCTTCCCTTTCTCCTTCCTTCCCTTTCTTTCTCCTTCCTCCTTCTCTCCCCCCCCTCCTGTCTTCCCTCCCTCCTTCTCTCCAGGTGAGCTGACCAGATGACTTCCTCAGTCAAGAGCAATTATAACTGATGCATACATGCTCTGGTTAACTAAGATGAATGCTGTGACAGAATCACACACATACAGAGCTTGGATCCAAACAGGTATTACTGTGTAATGACTGTGGAGAGTGTCCTGTGCTCTCAAAATCTGCTTTATGTGTTACAATTTGTGGAAAGGGTAAGCTGAGCTAAAAAAATGCATGGCACCTACAGTCATCTAGTCACCATAGGGCTGAATAGTAAGACTGAGAACTTCTTTCCCTGTTTGGATTGATGAATTAATTTCTCCTCCTCCTCCTCCTCCTCCTCCTCCTCCTCCTCCTCCTCCTCCTCCTCCTTTTCTTTCTTCTAGTTCTTCTTCATAAAGGAACAACTAACTCACATGGCCTTTACCTATACAAGAGGTTACACACAAACTCCAAAAACTATTCTCCAGTATACTCAACCATGAAAGCACACAACCTAGCTCTATCTCAACCAGTTAATCCTAGCATACATGTGAGCCATTCTCTTGTGTAAATTGGCTTCTAAGGATGGAAGGGAGGCATCTTCCTTTCTTTTCCTGGCACTATGATTAAACAGTGGTAAAAGCAGCCTAATTGAAGAAGGAATAAAGGTTTATTCTGGCTCATGGTTCCAGGTTCCAGTCCATCATGATGGAGAATCAAGATGGCAGGTATGTGAAACAGCCAGTCATGATCAAGAAAGAGAGGTGGCTAAATGAATGCATGGTTCCATCTAAGTTGCTTTCTCCATTTTATATCATTCAGCACCCCCTGCCCACACAATGGGACCATCACAACTAGGATGGATATTCCCACATCACTTAATCTAATGAAGATACCCATGACCCTCACAGCCAAGCTCAGGGGCCCATCAGTAGGATGACTCTACATCCCGTCAAAGTGACACCATCACAGGAGAGAAGGTCAGTATTAGTCATGTGTTCCCTGTCACTGTGGGTATTATTACCTTAATTCATCCATCCATCTATCCATCTCCCTATTTTAATTATTTGTCACTCAAACCATCTGGGTGCATTGGGAGAGGGGTCCCTTAGCTTCTGAGATTAGGTCAGATGAGCTGCAACTTAACTCTGTGTTTTCCTTCTTATTCACTCATGTTATGCATGGCTTTTTTCTGTACTGTCCTTTCTTTCTCACAGACAATAAAAAGTAGAAGACTGTCAACATTTCCGCTACTGGGTGACTGTAACAATACCCAATGGACAGTCTAAACTAATAAAATATTTATTAGAAAATGTGTAGTTAAACCTTGGTCTTGTTCAAAGTATCTGGAGTGTTTTGTTCACCACAAAACATTTGACTGTTAGTAAAACATCTGGGAGGAGAGTTAGTTAGAGGTCTTTCGATACTTAAACTGGAATGTGTCCTAAGATGACAGGAGCTCACAGACCACAGGGAATGGTTTAGAAATTGTGGGATCCAAGAACTTCTAAGACATTGCCAGTCTCCTGGCACTTGCTACCTTCCTGGTGGGTAGTTACATGGTTAAAATTCAAAGTGTGACTGGCCTCACTTCTTAAAGGGATCCCAGTTAGTACATGAATGACACAGATGCCCACAGTGGCCAGAAAGAAGAGAGAATGTGGATACATTCCCACCTTACCCTTAAGTACTAGGCTTCTAGATCATTGTTCCAAGGTCTTAAAGTCATCTACTTCAGTTTCTTCCCTGCTTCCAAATTATCCTCAAAAAAGTGCTTGCGAGGCTGCCGAACACAGTCAAGATGCATCTGGCCCAAACACAAGATGCTATACGTGGAAAATCTTGCTCTCTGCTAGAATCCTGTTACAATCCACTGAGCACTAGAACTTCTATTATGGGTACTGTAAGGATGGAGCTTCAGACTTTGCCCTGGCTTTTGTCAGCTTAAGACTCTTAAGGTAGTTTACACAAAGATTTGTGTGTCTGAATTTTTCCCTGGCAGGTTCTCATTACAGCCTAGATAACACAAACCCTAAATATTTGTGGTTAGGAACAGTGAGGCATTTTCAAGTGGTCTGACATCTTCTACCCACGTGAGTTACCACTTAGGATCAATACACAGCTTGGAGACAAAGGGAAAGAGAGGGATGCTGGGAAATTTTTCTATGATTTCTACATGTCTGGATTTAAACTCTTTCTCCAACACCTTTCTTCTGCTTGACTTTTTGCCTGTCTGTGTCAATCTCTCTCTGTCTGTCTTGGTCTGCCTCTATCTGTCATTCTGTTCTCTGTTTCTGCTCATCTCTAGCTCTGTATCTCTGTCTCTGAGTAGCCCCTCTGAACCCATCTCTCTATATATGCCTCTCTCTTTTGTCTCTGTCTCTGTTCTTCCATATTTTACACACACACACACACACACACACACATACACACACACACACATACACATACACTACATAGTGTCTTCTGCAAGCCTCTTTTCAGAGCCAGGGAAAGGAAAATACTGACATTGCACATCAGAACCTAGTCTCCTAACAAAAGTGTCACCCAACACAGCATGCCATCTCTAGGTTATGGGTCACACTTTTCAGACCCTTTGCTTCCCTGACAGCCTGTTTTCATGCCTCCCAGTTCAGCAGCAGGGCTACGCCACGTTGGGTCAACATAAGACTGTTTATATATATAAAATGGAGATTCCCTTTAAGCACTCTGCCTGAGCCCTTCCTAAGTCATATTTACAGTATTATTGTTTATGTTTCCAGAAGCTGGCAGAAGAACAGCTTCTCTGCAGTTTCTGTGGTTTTGTGATTCACACTGGAGGAGGCGGATGTTCCACACAGGGGGGGATGTAAAGTCAGAGAAGCACCAAGCAGATCAGAGATCCCTGGTTTGTGGGATCCATGGCCTCAGCTTCACCGTGCAGTCCAATGCCTGGAGATTTCTGAGTCCGTTTTCAAATTACTAGACCTGCTTCTCCGTTTTGAATTTCTGAGGTGACCCACAGTAATAACCCTTCGACCCCTTATGCCTGGTGTTTGCTATTACCTGTGTCCAGGGGAGAGAGGGGCTTATTCCTTTGCTGTAACTTCTGGGGACGCTTGACTACTGCAGCAGTGTCCCAGAGCATTCCACAGTGGCCTGCCCTTGCAGTCCTTCTGTCCGCTGCTGTCTCAGCAACTGGCATGAACACATGGCACCCATCCAGAAGTATCCCAGGCTTAGAAGACTTTGGTGGGAAAAGTGGGCAATCCCATCTCCAGGGTCAGGCCAGAATGTCTTCACCACTTGATGAGCCATCATCACAAGCCATGGGTATGCCTGGCTCATAAACTGGTGGGCATAAAAATATTTCATCAGATGTGCTAGTTAGGCTGATGTCAACTTGATATGCAAACTAGAGGCATCTGAAGGAAGGAGCCACAATTGAGAAAATGCCTCCACAAGAACCAGCCATTGGTCACTTTCTTAATTAGTAATTGATGGGGAGGGTCCAGCCCATGGTGGGTGGTGCCATCCCTGGGCTGGTGGTTCTGGATTCTATAGGAAAGCAGGTAAAACAAGTCATGGGGAGCAGGCCAACAGGCATCCTCCCCCATGGCTCCTGCATCAGCTCTGGAATCCGAGTTTCTGCCCTGTTTGAGTTCCTTCAGTGATGAACAGTGATACGACAGTGTAAGCCTAATAAGTCTCTTCTTCCCCAGGTTGCTTTCTGGTCATGGTGTTTCACTGCAGTGTTCGAAGCCCCGACAAGGACATTATAAAGTCATTAATAGGGAAGGCCTAGGAGTTTTGAAAACGTGAGGCAAGCCAGGGAGATGCTTCAGAAGACAGACAAATGTTTGTGTGTGCTGCTAAGCTCTATGGTATGGCACACTGGGGATGTAAAGGAGCCTCGAGTTAGGGACACAGTGAAGGAGGAGTCTGAAATCAGAAAGATTGGACTCACACTCCATTAGTGTAATAGTCCACTTAGTGATTCTGGGTCCTCTGAGACCTCATACAACCTTCTTTTACTGACTTTCCAAGTACCTCATGTTTTGGGCACTTTATGCTCTGCCCTTTCCAACCCCTAAGAAAAGATCTTGTCATAGACAGTCAGCAGGAACCAGTGTTTGAGCACAGTGTCTTTCTCATCCCAGGGATGGCACCACCACAGTGGACTGGATCCTCCCCATCAATTACTAATTAAGAAAGTGGCCTATGGCTGGTTCTTCTGGAGGCATTTTCTCAATTGCAGCCCTTCCTTCAGATGCCTCTAGTTTGTATATCAAGTTGGACACCATTTCTCAGCTCTGAAGCCAATCCAGTCATTTATTTTGCTCTCTCCAACAAATCCCTGTGAGTACCTACTCTGTGCCAGGCTTTGTGCACAGGGATGAAGAAAACACATGGGATTTATTATTATGGACTTTGACTCATGGGACAGGTGATTCTATGATACTTATTTAAATAACACACGTGTAAGTTATTTAAAGTACTAGGAATAAAAAGTGTAATATTTTATGAGACTATAAAGGAGAGTGCCTGAGAATTTGGAGTGAGGGTTGTCAGAACAGAGTAGTGGTTGAGTTGAAGAACAAGAAGAAATTCACACTGAGCTGCAAGGTAGATCAAGAGTCCCATAGTGTGTTCTGAATATCTTTGTGCTACTTAGATCATGCCCCAAACCAGTTATTTGTAACGAGCTGTTTATCCATTTCTGTGAGGGACTAGATACGATTGGATGGATTCTGTTTGTACTTTTGGTCCATATTTTCACTGAGTGCAAGACATTTTTTAATTGGTTGGACCAGACAAGCAGGATGGCTCCTTTAAATAGCTGAAAAGCTATGAGGACAGTTATAGGTTGGGCCTTCAGCTGGACCTGAAGATGCAGTGACTGAATTGGCTTCAGCCCGAAGTCTGAGCTTCTCAGACCATGGTCACTCTGGTCACTCATGGAACACCCAGTGGATAAAGCAACAGCTATATGTCTTTTCAGGGCCTCACCTCACTAATCTCAGAATGAGTCTTTCTCCCAATTTTACTGGTTATGAGAGTGGTCATGCTGTGCCTGACAAACAGTGCCTGATCACTTCCATTCAGGTTTAAGTTTATATGTCTTTTGAACAGTCTTCTTAACATGTACGCAATATTTTTGCTCTTAGATAAACATAAGGGTTTAATTATAAAAAATTAATATTTTTAATATTTTCCTGCCATTATTCCTCAGTGTGTGTGTGTGTGTGTGTGTGTGTGTGTGTGTGTGTGATTGGTATGATTTTAGGTTGGATTGTGATAGATGTTTGATCTCTTTTTAAAAAAATAGGCTGTTTGGTTTACTGGCTTCGGTTTCATAAAATAAAATCTTTATAAGAATTTTGGCTTAGAATTAGCACAAAATTTCCAGCAATTTCTGTAATGTCTCTAAACATGCTTCCACATTTTTCTACACATTTATTCAAAGAAGTGTTGTCAACTTTGACAGTTATAAAATCAAGATGTTGATCAACCTCGACAAATGTTGAAGATGCTTTGTACCATACAGTAACGAAGTACTCAGTCCCCCCCTCCCCCTTTGATGGTGCTGGGAACAAAACTCCTGACCTTACACTTCTTCGGCAAGTGCTCTCAGTAGTCCAAACCCCCAGCTAGGATCCTAGTTCTTCATGCAAAAACAAACCAACAGAAAAGCCCATACATCATTAAAATGCACATTTTTCATCTTTAGTAAGTCTAAAATCATATGTAGACCCAATAAGTGTTTCAGAATTAATTAGTATCAGTACATTTTTACTTTTTATCTATTTTATATATCTGAATGTCCCAAATTGGCTTATTTCACAGATATACAAGGCCCCATGGATTTGGGCTACTTACTCATTCAAAAGTAACCAAAGCAACAATAAAGGCATACACAGTTTAGCGATGGGCTGCTGAGGTCGGACTAGGGGCATTTCCCCTTTTCATGTAAAATGTCAATTCATTTATTCCCTAACAGTATCCCTGTGAGGCTGACATCTGTGTTAGTGTATTTTCCATCACTATAATGAGATACCTGAAGTGGTTAGTTTATATGTTTAAAAGGTATCTATTGGTTCATGGTTCTGGAAAGTTCGATTTAAGATCAAATCACCTCATTGCTTTGGTTCCTTAACAAGAGTGCTGCATATGGCAGGAGGCAGGAGAGATTCAGCCACATACACGAGGCAAGGATCAAAGAGAGACAAGATGAAGCCAGGGCTCCATGATGCTAAGAGCTGATTCACCAGAGAGTAAATAAAGAGCCCGTGTCACTAAGAGTCCAACCACCTCCTGATAGTTTCACCTTGGGGACCAAGAGGACTGAGCCTTTATTACATTGGCTTTCAGGGAACATTTACTGTGCAAACAATGACAAAACTAAATTAATTAACTAATTAACTAATCAATTAGTGTGTGTGTGTGTGTGTGTGTGTTGGTTGCCACTCTCCAGAGATGCTCCATTCTCTAGCACTGGGGTTATGAATATTTCCCCAGACCCTTTGGCTGCTTTTTTTTCAAATGCTGGGTATATGGACCCCCTCATGTTTTCGGGGCAGGCACCTCAGCACCTGAGTTCTTTCCCTACTCCCTTCCACTTCACTTGGTATTCTATCCTAAGGTGCCTGGACATCTCTTGAGTTCTCAAACCTAGCACAGGAGAAGCTGCTTTCAAATATAGACTTGCTCTCCTTCAGACCCTTAAGCAAGAGCCCGAGATGAAAAGAGAGAGGAACCAGGGACAACCAAACTCCCAACCTGAAACTCACAGTGCTATCTTCCCCCGTGGCATCGAGTCAGCTCGCAGAGCCCCGAGGTTAACAGAGTTGGCCCCAGAGGACAAGAGGTCAGAACTTGATGATAAAGCAAATATCTGATTCCTGCCACAATTACCGAATAATAACCACTAGTTATGAATCATAAAAGGATCAGCAATAAGCCAGTGGGTTGAGAAACGGTCCAATGACCTCAAAACTGAGAACACTTTGGCTTAGTCCCAGGTAGACCCTCAGAACATGGTGATCAGGGCACAAGGCTGGGAAAGGGTGGGGGTTCTGAGGCTGGGATGACTACTAGTGAGCTATTATTAGGTTTAATTTGGAAGGGGCAAAGTGTTTCCATTCTGTGAGCAAACCCCAGGATACCTGCTGACATTTCTTTCATGGGGACAAGAGAGGGACTGACACAAAGCCCACCACCTTCCTGCTGACTCAGCACACACACACACACACACACACACACACACACACACACACACACACACACCTGAGTGTTCCTGGAGTCTCCAGGCACCCTCACCTCTCACTGTCCAGCCAGAGGATTTCTCTGTGCTTAACCCACATGCGCTATGCTTTTTCCTGTTTCGTTTCCTGTCGCAAAGAACTTCTCCTTGGCTGTCTTGGTCTGTGTGAAGATCTGGTTTTGCTTCTTGGCCTCTGCTCCATAAGAAGGAAAACAAATACATATTTAAGGAGGTTGCTCAGACACTCTCCCTAAGTCAGACCATCTGTGTGGGTAGAAGCTTTAGATTTTTTCTTTTTTGGTCTGGGAAGTGGAATTTTCTTCTTATTTTCCCCATTCTTGGGAAAACCTAGGGAACAACAACAAAAAACAAAAACCTCAAAATAAAAGAAAAACAAATCTACCAAAAAGAAAAGAAGAAAAAGAAAGAAAGAAACAGGAAATAAAAGAAAATAAGATGTCTAACGGATATTTCAGAAAAAAATGTGAATAATTTGGCATTTCTCAAAAGGAATGTACAAATAGAGAAAGATCTCAAATTACCCAGGAGTCTGTGTTGGTCCTGGAAAGGCAACAGTACAAGTTACTCATTCTTTCCCTAATGACATGAACCTGTTCCTTTCAAGGTCAGCTTCTTATGGGAAAAAAAAAGTCAAAATTAAAAACAAAACCAAAAATCCAGTAAGTGGGTTTTGAAGTTCAGAAGAAGAACCATGGAAAAGGAGTTGCGCTGGACTAGTATGACCCCCTGGAGAAAGGGGTAAGTTGCTTGATGACCATTTTGAATCACCCTGTCACCAAAGTCACTGTGATCACCCCCCCCCCGGCATTTCAAAGCTTTTCCTTTTGTTTCTTGCTCAAACTCAGTCCAAACACCAAACACAGCTGATTGCACTTGTTAGGAGCAAAGGGGCTAATTAAAAATGGTCCCCGTTAGCCCAGGATGTTGATGGGCTTCTGTGGCAATGAAACAAAGAGGCCAGGTAGGATTCTCGGGTGAAACAGGTGCTGCCAGATGCCAATGAGCATTTCACATTCTAGTCAGATGAGGACCTCTAGATGCAACACCAGAGCTCCTCAGCATTGAACCAGACAGAAATGAATGTCACGAAGACTGACGACAAAAAGAGCCTAGCACAGGTGAGGTTGATTGACAGAAACCATTCCCCCTATTTGTTTATTTAAGTTAGGACCACTCTCATATTTGGTCCATGAGGTGGTACTCAAGAAATCTAGGCACCTGTGATAGAGAACATTCTCTGCCAGAGCCTTACTGGTACAGATGAGGATGCTTGCAGCTAACCATCAATCAGACTGGGCATGGGGACCCTAATGGAGGAGCTAGATAAAGGACTGAAACAGCTGAAGGGGTTTGCAACCCCATAGGAATAACAACAAGATCAACCAGCCATGCCCCCCCCCCCAGAGCTCCCAGGGACTAAAACATCAACCAATGAGCACACATGGAGGGACCCATGGCTCCAGCTGCATATGTAGCAGAGGATGGCCTTGTCTGTCATCAATAGGAAAAGCCCCTGGTCCTCTGAAGGCTCATTTCCCCAGTGTAGGGGAATGCCAGAGTGATGAGATGGGAGAGGGAGCATCTTCATAGACACAGGGGGAGGGGGAGGGGAATGGATATGGGGAAAGGAGATAACTTTGAATTAATTTGAAATGTAAATACATAAAGTATCTAATAAAAATAATAACAAAAAATCATTAACCATGTTAGCCTTCCCTAGCAATCACCTAGGAGACGTACCTCTGGCTGTGTCTGCAAAGGTGTTTCGAGAGAGACCCGAGGACAGAAGACCTGCCCTGAATGTGGTGGTGCCATCCCAGGGTGGGCAGCTCCTGTTGAATAGAAAGGAGAGGGTGAGTGGAGGGGCAGCTTTCACTTCTCCCTGCTTCCTGACTGAGGAAATGTGGTCAGCTACATCAGGCTTTTACCACCAACGTTTCTGCCCACTCCCTGTCTCCTCACTGATGGTTTCTCTCCTCAGGTGTTAACCAAAGGCCCTTCCTTTGTGCCTTCAGTTGCTCTTGTCACTCAGTACAAATGTATGTACATGTGTTTATGTATATATGTACACATATATATATACACATAAATATATTAACACATATATACACATACGTATATATACGTATGCACACACATGTATATGTATGTGTACAGACACATATATGTATATGATGATATATACACAGGTATATACATATAAAATGCATATGTGTACACACATGTGTACATATACATACATATATCTGGAAAGAGAGAGTTACCTGGGAATGTCTGCAAGCCTGTGGGTCACATGCCCTCTTAGACACATTTTTCTGAGGTGTAAATGAGGACGACAGACGTCAGCCAGCTCATCTCTCTCCCTCCAGTGAAAGCATGTATAAGCTTTTATTTACTGTAAAATTTGTGTTGTTTAGAAGACATAGGGAAAGTTTTGTACCCTCTAGCTCAGCAGTTCCTGAGTTCTACTGAGTATAGTCTTCACCCAGGGCCACAGAAATGCAGATTCTGACTCAGGAGAACTAAAGCAGAGCCTGGAAGTCTGCCTTTCTCTTTCTTCCTTCCCTCCCTCCCTTTTATTTTCTCCCTCCCTCCCTCCCTCTCTGTCTCTGTCTCTCTCTCCCCCCTCCTCACCCCCACCTTCTCTGTTATCTTTGGAACGGGGTCTCACATACACCAGGCTGGCTTTGAACTCTTTATACAGCCAAGGATGACCTCTGACATCTGATCTTCTTGCCTCTACTTCCAGAGTGCTAGGATGGCAGGCATTTGTTCGGTTAATGTGGTACTAGGGATGGAATCCAGGGCTTTGTGCATGATAGGCAAGCACTCCACAAACTGCAGTACATGCCCAACTCCAAGAATCTAAAGTCATTTGAAAAATACTTTTATCAGCTTTTGGAGACCTGGACGCAACATAGTTTGAGCACATTAGAGGGTCTGCTGCTCTAATACATTCATGTAACTGAGGTCTAGAACACGAGGCCAGAGAGGGAGCTTGTCAAGGACTTGCCATTTATATGGCAAATTGGCCACTTAGGCCAATACCCTAAAACTTGACTAAGTGCTATGTGACGACTTATTTGTGGAGGATTGTGTTTGATACTACGAATACAACTTCTTATTCTTCTTTTGGCTTTGAAGTTTTCTTCATGTCTGGGATTAGAGTTGTGGGGAGTAGACCTGTATGGCAGCCCTTGGTATGACCTCTCTCCCCCTTGCTGTCTCCAAAGTGGGTGTCGAAGACAGAGAACAACCCTGGAGTGTTGAAATAGCAGACAGTATCTGAAGCTAGCTTAACCCCAGCAGTAGAGACATTTATTTCTTGGGTCTGTCTGGGGATCCCAACAAGAAGGATGACTGCCACAGGAAAGTTGAAATCAAGGTGAAGCATTTAATTTGCACTAGGCTCAGTAGACTCCCCCCAAGCTCCTGCTCCAGTGGAGAGGCCAGAGAATATACACAATGACCTTTGGGTCTGCTCCTACAGTAATAGACTTATCACCACAGAAAACAAAGACCGACGAGGGAGTGGCCAGGGAACAGTGACACTACTCGATTACTCAATAGAATAGACCTCATTTCATGGTCACGGCAGAAGGACAGTTTGGTTTCATTACTGGTCTTTTACCTTGTCACCACTCCAATGAGTATTAGCAATTTCAGATCCAGTGTGACTCAGAGACCAATGGTCCACAGGTCACCCAGGCCATGGATCAATGAGGTATCCTGAGATACAGTCTTTCCTTAGTATCATAAGAAATCAAACTCAAACGTGACAAATTAGGATCATAAGGGTAAAGGTAAAAGGAACTAGGGGCAAGAGAAAATAAAGATACAGAAAGCAACTCAGGCCAGAACCAAAGGCTAAAGGGAGTGGGTTAAGAAGAAAGAGGAGTTTCCTTTTTTGTTTCAAGCTCTGATTTCACCTTTTCTGCCTGGTCCAAGTCATGTGATAACTGACTTGGGAAGTGAACTTTGGTTACTAAAAATGTGACTAAAATGTCACAAAGGCTTTATGAGCACTAAGAGAAAAAATTGGGAGACTTTACAGGAGAAAGGAGCCCCTTTGGTGAAAGAGAAAGGTTTAGGTGTGTGTGTGTGTGTGTGTGTGTGTGTGTGTGTGTGTGTGTGTGTGTGTGTACGTATGTGTACAGGAGTAGAGAAGAGAGTCAGGAAACAGAAGAGAGGTTCTTATTTGTCATTTAAAATTGCATTTACTCATTGTGAGTGAGGTGTATGCACGTGGAGGTCAGAGGACAACTTCTCTTCCTCCACATGGGTCCTGGGAATCGAACTTGGGTCATCACCAGGCTTGGCTGCAAGTGCCTAGCACTGCTGCACCATTTCACCATCCTAAGGTTCATTTTCTCTCTCGCTGATTTTTTTTTTTAACGTTGTTCTCCAGTCTTGCCTGGGGTTGTGCTTTTATACCCACCCCATAGAACAGAACTCATGGGTGTAGAAATTACAGCAACATTAGCAATGATTTCTGCCTTCACAGAACTCATAATTCACTGGAATTCTGCCACTCAAAGTGTGGTCTGCAGGTCACCTTCTATGGGCATCTGTCTTTAGAGCTAGTCTGGAGCCTCATCCCAGACCACTCGGATTGAACTGCTCTTTTGAAGCTGGCCCTCAGGCCATCTGTACGTACGTTCTAAACTCAAGAAAAACGTGGACCAGAAAAGCAAGGCAAGATGGAAAGTGAGATCTGAGGGTTGGTGGCCAGCAGAAGCCAGGCTGGATGTATGGGAATGGCGTCTGGATGATACAGAAGGACAGGGAGCAACAGGCTTGAAATGGGCCAAGTTGTGTGAGTGTTCCTACATCCGGTCTCCCACCTGCAGTGATGACATCTTGCCTGCCTCAGTTCCCCCATCTGTAGAAAGATGATCACAGCAGTTTGTATTTCCCAAGGTGGACATGAAGATGAAGAGTCAGAATTAATCAAATACTTCCTGCAATCCTGGTGCTGACCAATTTTGGATATTTTGAGTATTTCTTTTTCAGAGAGTTACTTTTGTGCACGCTGGTGTATGTGTGTGTGTGTGTGTGTGTGTGTGTGTGTGTGTGTGTATCTTGTGTGTAGGGTGCCCATGTTTGTGCATCTTCAGAAGGAGGCCAGAGATCAAGATTGAGTGTTGATCCTCAGGATCTGATTGATTTGACTTTTGAGGCAATGCCTCTCAGTAGACTGGGGGCTTTCTGATTTCCTTAGACTAGATGGCCATCAAGTCAGCAAGCCATGGGGATCCTTCTGTCTGCCATGCCAGCATTGGGATCATGTGTACTCAAGCTCACATTCTCTTGTCTACCCCACAGACACTTTACCTACTGAGCCTTCTCCCTGGCCTTGTGGTGGGGTTTCTGTAATGTAGCTGTTCTGAGTACTTCCTGTGGCGACAAACTCACCCTGCAGAGGTGTATACCAGGACAACAAGCTACATCAAGGTGGGGACAGAAAGCAAATACCCAGCGAAGCACTTTATAAGTTAAGTGTTATTACTTTAATTGCACATGTTTACGGGGCAGGGTGTGATGCTTTGATACACGTGTGCATCTGATCCAATCAGGCTAATTAGAACTTACCATTGAGTTTAGAGCCTCCCCTTGGTCTGATTACTTTCAAAATTCGGCTTAAGCACCACTTCCCCTTTAAAACCATCCCTTTATTTATTTTTATCTCTTTAGTGGTATAAAGGCTACATTACCTCTAATTATATAATTACTCAATGATAATATCAGTAATAATCATACCCAGGGTCCTTTAAACACATAGTCATATAACATGCCAGGGAGTATACAAATGCCCTTTCAAACAATGTCTCCATTTAATTATCTCAAAGTCTGTGGTGGAACACTGGAGCAAGTGACGGGACTAAAGGAGAGGGTCATGTGACACACTATTCCTTACCCATTTCCTTCCAGCCTTTGTTCACAAGAACATCCCTCAGCTCCTAATTTTATCTCTGGGATAGTCAGAATTCCAGGGATAGTCCCCAAGATTTCCATGCCCTGGTTATTTGATGGAAGCTAATATAGATGCTACTTTAAGGCTCTTTGCAGGTGCTAGTAGGTCCCAGATCAGATGTTCTTAACACACACACACACACACACACACACACACACACGTGTGAGATAACTTGGGGGAGGAGCTGACCCAAACAGGTGGCCCTTTAAAGAGCTTCACCTGGCCCCTAACTTAGAAAAAGGAAGACTTAATGGAGTATCATTGGCTCAGAAGATGACAAAGGTCATCTATCTGCAAGTGCTACAGGCCTCTTGAAGCTGAAAGTGACCCCTACCGATCCAAGAGAAACACTGGCACTTCATTTGTGTTATATGGCAGGGTATATGAATAGGTATTAAAAGAACAGCAAGGAGTATACACTGGGATGAACTTTGGAGCAAATTCTCTTCTAGAACCCAGCCATAAGACGCCGGCAGGAGAGGCTGAAGAGAGAGCTGGAGCAATGACTAGAGGGGCTGAAGGGGTTGGGGAAGTGACTGGAAGGATTGGAAATGCTGAAGGGACTGCCCAGGTGGCTAGTGGACTAGCCAGAGAGATGACTGGCAAGATGGCTGGTGAAGTAGCTGGAATGCTGATTCCTCTACCAGAGGACCATAAAATGCAGATCCTAGCACCCAATTCAGGAGGCTCACAAATACCTGTAGCATCAGCTCCAAGGATTCAGGCATCATTCCTGACCCTTTTGGGCACCTACCTGCACATGCACACAGATACACACAAAGATGAGTTTTTAAAAAAAGCAACATAAAAATCCTATCTGGTGACACGCTAACATTGACCCTTCAGTTCTTTGAGCAAATCTTTCTGGTTTTCTGACCTATGTGCTATGAGACAGTGACCTTGAGTCCTTTCAAGCCGATGCCTTGGGGGTCAATCACTTCTTTTGGGGAGTCAGAGGACAATATTTTGCCTTCCTTTTGAGCATGCAAGCATGAAAGGTGTTCATGACTTCTAGAATGGAAGACTTCTCAGTTGGCCCTTTCTGCTCTCAACAGAGAGCATAGCTCCAGGCTTCCCAGAGTCAAAGTCCGATCGCTCTGGACCTCAGTGTCTTCAACCATAAACCTGGGATAATGGCAGGGTTGTTGGGGAGGATTAGCTGAAACGACCGTCATAAACCAGTTGCTTCATGGCCCAGCACACGGAGATCAGTCCGTGTTATTTGGCCGTGATCGTTCGATGAGTAGTTTAAGGAATGAAAGAATACCAGGAATGAGATAAGATATGGTTAACCTTAGCACAAGCTCCTGAGTTTTGAAACCCCTGCTTCGTTTCGCTTCCTGTCAGGCCACCAAACACCCCCAGATCTGGGAACATAATAGTTGCCTCTCAAGTCAGGCCCCAGGGTAGAGCATTGCATTTAAACTGCTCGGAAATGGTGAGCACAACCAGGCTTCTGTTCTTGCACACACTGGGCCAGCATCAACAACTAAGTCATCCAAACTGTTGAGTCAGGCTGGGGACACTTCCCTGAGGATCCCCTGAGTAAAGAGTTGGTTAGACAATCAAAACTTTTAAGCTAGCGGCCCTGGGTAGACAGGGGCAGACTTGGGTGACTGTTTCCTTTACGGCTGTTCTGTTTTCTGTGGAGAATCTACAGAGAGGTACTGACAAATACCTTCCTGTTTCAGTCAGTTTAAACTGGGTGTACGCTGTTTCTTCATGTTAACTTTTGAGTATCTTACTTAAAGTATACACTTTGACAGTTTCATAGATGTATACACCAATCACTCTGCTCCAAACCCTACCTCCCATTTCAGTGACAACCCTGAAAATACACCTCTCCCATCTTCATATCCTTTATTTATTTATCTTTAAATCACCATGTTCAGCTGGTGTTGCTTGTTGATGTGCTGACTGTTACCCGATCATGTAGGGTTGAGCCTGGGAAGGTCTGCCAATAGCCACAGTTGCCCTGGGTGTAAATGGCACTCAGTGCCCCTCCACAATCTCTGGTTCTGACATTGTGTTCATGCCTTCTTCCATCTTCCCTATAGATGTCCCATTTAAGTCCCGAGCCCTCAAGAGTCCCTTATTTGAGGACTCTACCTAGATCTGAGTCTCCATCTGAACTTCTGCCCACTGCAGGGAGAAGCTTCTCTGGCCAATACTGAAAACAACAACAAAGGAACCCCCCACTTATCTTAGGGTAACCTGATTATAACATGTTTATGGCCTGTTATCTCTTTTATTAAAGTATATCTTGCTTCTTCAGATAAGAAAGCACATTAATCCAACCAACTAATTAAAACAGAACAAACAGCAAAACAACACAGTACAATACAAAACAGTTCTGCTACTTAGAAACAGACAGGTCTAGAGGTTTGCTTGGCTTTGTCTAGCACATGAGGGCCCTGGTCTAATGCTTCATGTTTCCATTCAACTTACTGTCTAATTTTATTTCCATTCTATTTTCTTTCTATATAGGGGCTCTTCCTCTATCCCCCACTCCCTTTTCTTTGATTGTTATTTTAGACAGGGTCATTTCACTGAACTTGGAGCTTAGCTGTTTCCAGAGCATTCGCAGCACAGGAAGGTCTGGGGACCTCCTGATCCCATCACCCCATCACTGGTGACATAGGTGATGGTCATGAAGACCAGCTCTTGTGTGAGTGCCAGGGATCTGGAGTCATCTACTTATACCCATATAGCAAATGTTCTACCCACAACGTCACCCCTGCAGCCCTGAATTATATATTTAAAAAAAAAAAGAACTATAAAGCCGAATCTTGACATAGAATGAAAGCTACATTCTGTGTTAGAACTGGGTGCCATCTGGCAGAGAAACCTGGAGGATCGTCTCCACACCCAAGGAGAGTCTCTCTGAACCTGACAACAGATTCTGGCAGGAAATCTCTAGCCACCCCATAACTGTACATTACTTGCAAAGTCTTCATGTATGTTCAGGTTTTCTACTCTAGACTCCGCCATGCCCTTAGCCTCGCTTGGAGGGGCCAGTGGGGAGGAGGAAACAGAAATATTTGAGAATAACTGGTCAGTACAATGATCTGTTTTGGTTGAGGGGTAAGAAACGAAGAATAGAAGTGCTGTGTGGACTTGGATCAAGCGAGCACTCGGGGCCTGGTGTGTGGAGGAAGGCACGAAGCTGTGAGGGCCAGGGGACAATGGGCCGTCAGAGAATTGATGTTATATAACTGGGTGGTTTGAATTCACAAGTGTCAAGGCTACAATTAGAGGAGAAAGTCTGTCCTCCCACTTCATGGTGGGCGGCATCAGGCCCCTAAGACACTCCGTTGCCCTAGGATCGGGATCCGTCCCTCGCAGTGATGCCGACATAAGGCATTTTAGGAAAGAAAGACGCCATGACTTCTGGCACCCCGAAGGGCATCCAAGAGACTGCAGAATGTTGTTTTTGTTTGTTTCTAGTTTTGATTTTGTTTTTATGGGTGGGGAAGTTTTGCCTGCACAGGCCAGTAGTGGGTTTCAGATCTCCCGCGAGTAGGGTTTCCTGTGAGTGGGAGCTGCCACAGCGCTGAAAACGGAACCTGGACCCTCTGCAAGAGCAGCCACGCCCCCTTTACCGCGGAGACATCTTCCCAGCCTCTAGAGTGTTTTTTACATTTTGGGTTTTTGTTTTTGTTTGTTTGTTTGTTTGTTTTCAAATAATGATGGTGATGAAGGGCGGCAAGCAAATGAGGGGCCCCGGCAGTCCTTGGATGTGGAAAAGCACCACACTTGACACGTGAGCCTGCTCCTCAGCCTCTCATGATGCTCTCTTGGGTAAGGTAGCATTGCGATTCACAGGTTTCCCATTGGCTCAAGCACACGGGTGTGATGAACATGTAGAAAGGCCAAAGAAACGGGATTGCAGAGGAAGCTTCTGGAACAGGGAGCGGTGAGGGAAGCCTCGCTGCTCGCTGGGTGGGAGGCACCATACCCAGAGCTAAAGGTCATTTTCCTTAGCAGTGTCCTGCATGAACTACCCCATTCATTCAGGAAGGATAAAGTCCCTTGACTGCTTCCAGGTTTCTTGTTGAGCCTGCCCTGGTTTGGCAGGCTGGAATAGCAGCCTCAGCCCAGGGATTCCTCCTGGACTCTGCGCGTGCTGATCCCTGGACCAGTGACACCTCCAAGTTCTCTCTGTCCCTGAAGCGTCAATACCTCAAACTCGGCTCTGCTGTGTCCTTGGAAAAGCATGTCCTCCATGACCCTTGCTGGTGAACAAAGCCCAGTCCTCCCAGCAAGCATGTTCCCACTGCCCCATCACAGAAACGCCGAAATTCTGACTCCCTCTCTGCAGTGATCCATACTGAAGCTTATTATACCAAGTCTCTTTTCTCTAGTGTCTTTCTTTTTCAGCCTCAGGGGTGCCTGGCATTGACAATGAGATCCTCTCTTTTTAAGCCTAGGTAAAGAGGTTCTATCTTGAAGAAGACTCAAGGCTGAGTTCTGTCTCCTTTAGGGTTACAGTTGTGTGGGTTATTTTTTTAATTTTAATTTTTTCATTTTTTCCCCTCATACATTTAACCTGGATGAGAACACAGAAGCTTGATTGCTGCTTCAGCCCTTCTGACTGCTGGGTAATTCCTGTCTGCTTGGAATCCCTGTTGTTGCCATTTACCTAAGGAAGGCCATTGCGAAGGGGCAGGGCACTGGGCAGATGACTGAAAGACTTGCTCCCCTCCGATGGTGGTAGAGGAGGGCAGAGATGGATAATGAGGATGTTGCGGGAGCCACTACAAACTGAAAAGAATGTCCTGGTGGGCTGAGTACTTCCTATTCCTGCCCCAGAACAGGTACGAGTGACCCATTCTCAGCCTGGCAAGATCTAGAATCACCTAGGAAAGCAACCCGGAGTCGAGTGTTAAGGGAAGTCTAACTTAATAGAAGCAGGAGGAAAGAATAGGCCCAGCTGTGAATGGCACCAGTCTGTAGAGGGGACTGAATAAAAAGGGGGACACAGTCTGTTCACCAGCTTTTCCTCATGTCATGTGACCAGCTGTCACTCAATCTTTCTGCCAGGCCTTCCTGCCAAGGAGGACCAGAACTTGAAACCTTGAATCAATGTCAACTCTTCCTTTCTTTCTTGCTTGCTTCCTTCATCCCTCCCTCTTTCCATCCCTCCCTCCTTTCTTTCCTTTCTTCCTGTGCTTTTGTGAGGTGTTTTGTTACAGCAGCCAAGGAAGGCAACCAGTCCGTACATATAGAGACTGTGGTTATTACTCTCGTCTGTAGAGTGACATGAACTATCCAAGATCACACAGCTTGAGAGAGCAAACAATGGGACCCAGGCATCCTCACTTCAGAGCCTCTACCTGTTCCTCAGCACCACTCACAGCTGCTGCAAGTGTGTGCACATATGCAGGCTGCAACAGGTGCATGCAGACGCCTACATGGAGTTGATGTGAACTTGTGTGCATAAAGGTAGAAATGTGCTAAGGTTACCTCTGCACATTAGGTTGTATGAGCAGGTGGCTCCCTCACTTCAGAAAATGCTTCAGGGTCTTAAGAGAGTTAATATGGTCAATGATTCTCTCTTGTAGCAAGGGCCCTAACCACACACTCTTCATTGTATGCGTTGCCTTCTTGTTTGTTTCAAAACCATAACACTATTGAGTTGCGTTGTACTTAGTTGGATGGGGATTCTGACTTTATCCAAAGAGGTGAGACATAGCAAAAGAGTGAGAGTGAGAGAGAGAGAGAGAGAGAGAGAGAGAGAGAGAGAGAGAGAGAGAGAGAGACAGAGACAGGCAGAGAGACAGAGAGAAAAGACAGAGATGGAAAGAGACATACAGAGAGAAAGACACAGAGAGAGACAGAGAGACAGAGCCCACAGATTAAAAGAGGTCATCTTTCACTAGTGAAGATTTGCTTTTCAATAACAAATTTACAATCAAATGTACCCTGTTGTTGTTGTTGTTGTTGTTGTTTATTCTGGAGTGTTCCACACAGTCACCCCCCAGGAATCCCATTTTATTTATAAGGTAGGCTTCAAGGCAGGTGTACTTAGACTATGCAAATCCATGACAGACACTCTTTAGGGCCCAGTGGCATGTACGAGGATGGCCATAGCTGCAAAGTGAAGGGTGTAAATCATACTGTCAAGAGAGTATCAGCTGTGCCTCAGAGAAGTGACAAGAGACATTTTGTGTTACCAGGCTGTGGGACATGTCCCCTAAGACAGGAATCCCCCAGGTTGCAAATGGGACGGAAGAGTGGCTTGTTCCATCCTATTAGAGGCAAGAACATACTCCAGGCAGCTGCATCTGCTGTTCACTGACAGTTCAAAGAGGCATGCAAGCTTTCTCTCCATTGCTGTCATGCCCACCCCCCCCCAGTCCCCAGTGTAGGACAGGGACTCATGGATGCTTTCCACACTTACTTTTTTGTCAGAAAGCAAACGCTGTGCCCTGGGAGTTGTTTATTTCTGTTTTGTCTTTAATCTCATTTCACTGTGTTCAGATTGTCAAGTTCAAGGTGGCGGGCAATGCCCTCAACAATACCCACAAAGGGATTTCTACCACATACCCTTATCCCTCCCACTCACATCTCTTTGAGACATCTTGTTTGAGATGGTTTAAAAGCTTCATGTTTTTCAAAAGTCCTTATCTGTATTAAAAGTACACAACTTCATAAGCGATCCAAGGGTTTCAAATGTTTTCTATGGGTCTGGAGCCATGAAAGGCCTTATTGTTTATCTAGGAGGACACTGGACTCAGGTTGGCAATGTGCCTGAGGGAGGCCACTCAACAAGGGAAGGAGGGATGAGAACCCAAATGCAAGGGCAAAGAATCCCCAATAAAAATTTCCATTCTTAACTTGGCAGATCACAGACAGCTTGAAATGAACAACCATCGTGGGGGACTCCATGAAGAGATGGGAGGGCCAGAGGCAAGAAATGAATGCTAGGTATGGAAAATCTAAAATGATGACTGGCTTTTCAAAATCTGAAATGATGTCTTTTCACTTTAGGACATTTGGGGACAAAGTTTCTGGAAATACACACAAAAGGGATTTCTGAGTGTGTGTGTCTTCATCTTGTAGATGAACCCAAGTTCTACCTAGTCTTCTTTATTTTTATTTTTCTAATGACCAGCAAGTATCAGCACAGAGTCGGAAGAGAGTGTGGTGCTCAATGTGTTTTGGAGAAAGAAGTAATTAAATGCACCACATACATCCTCACTCCAGCCCCTCTGAGACTTTTGCCTTTCAGAACCACATTCTATGACATTGAAAATGCCTTAAAACTCATAGATGCTGGTCTTAGAAAAGTAGGAGTTAAGAGATGACTGTTCCTCACTCGAGAAGTTACAGTGAGGGCTGCAGAGACAGCTCAGGTGATATGATGACCTGAGGTCAGTCTTCCTGGATGCATGTAGTGAGAGAAGAAAATTGACTCACACAAGTTGTCCTTTGACCTATGCACAGGAGTCTTGGCATATGCTGACCAATAAATAAGTTAAAATATAATTAAAAAGACACATCAAAAATCTATCCCCCACTCCCTCAAAATATGACTTTGTTTGGGACCAAAGTTGCTTCATAGTAATCAAGGCAAGATAAGATCAGAGTGGTTGCTATTCTCTGATGACCTCACTTTAAAGAGATATTTGCAATAGGTGTCTCTCCACAGAGACTCTCTACAGGAGTCTCTACACAGAAAAACCAGTGACCATGCATGCTGAAGTCAAGCCCATGCACCTGGATCCTACCTGAGGGCACAGCACAGTTTGTAACACTCCAACCAAGATCCAGGAAGGGTCAAGTAAGGACCTGAAGAACCTGTCCCTGCTGATACTATGACTTAAAAGCTCTGGCCTTTGTAACTATGAGAAAAACAGGATTTTGGTTGCTTCTAGCCCACCCAGTGATTACTGTTCTGTTGTAGAAACTCCAAGATGCAAAACCAGTAATATTTACTTTTACATATGTGTGAGTACCAGATAACATTTCTGGATGATGGTCTTGTTCAGTTTGGTTTTGGATGGAAAGGAAGGTCAGGGGATATAATCTTAGGGAGTTTGAAACTTACTGTTCTGTGTTTTTCATCGTAAAGGTAGGGCCATTTCCTGGGTCCCCCCTAGCATTAGCTTAATAACAATGACCTGCAGCCAGATTTAGTGCTTTCAAACTCCCCATGGCAGTTTATCCCCCACCACAGGGACCTCACAACTCCTGTTTGTATGCTGTCTGTACAGAGGAGAGGGAAGTCATCCAGTTCACATTAGTTGGAGATGTTAACCATGCTCTAGATAATCTTATTCTAATTTGAGTCTATCGAAATAAAATAAAATGCCACAAATAAATAAAACAAACTTCTTAATGCTTTGGGGGCTGTATGCATGTGAGTATATGTGTTTATACATGTGCAGGTAAATATGCACACATACATGTGGATGATGGAGAACAATCTCAGATCCCTCTCACCATTTGTTTTGTTGTTTGTGAGATAGTGTCTTTCTCTGGCCTGGAACTCATCTTGTGGGCTATGGTAGCTAGCCAGTGAGCCAGGATCTGTCTATCTCTTCATTCCCAGCATTTGAATTAATGTGCCATATTTGCCCGGGTTCTAGAGTGGGGTTCCTACTCTTTTTATTTTCAATGAACTCAAAGTGATTCTAATGGGGAGCCAAGTGAACAAACAAGCCTATGGAAAAAAATGTTCTAAAACCCAAAATAACAATTCTTATCCTAAATGTGACAAGGGCAGAAAGGCCTCCTAGAAATCTCTAAGACTGACTTAATCTTGACAAAACAACAAGATAAGAAACATTTCACTTTGTACACGTGGAAACTGAGTCTCCTGGGGATGGTATATGCTGCCCAAACTCACACAGCCAGAAGGCAGTTAGGCTAAAAAATTGAATCACAGTCTAAGGTCTACATTTTAAAATACAAGAACCCTGGAGCTTGGGAGACAATTCAGTTGATAAATGACCACACAAATAGAAGGATGTGAGTGCATATCTTCAATCCAGATCTCCAAAAGCAGGTAAAAATCTGGGCACAGCAGAATATATGATAATCCTAGCTCTGTGGATTTAGAGACAAGAGGATGTCACAGGTCAGCAAACCTAGCTCCAGATACAGAGAAAGACTCCTTTCTCTAAAAATGTAGAAGAAAACAGTCAAGGAAGTCAATAATGCCAGTCTCTGGCCTCTAGCTGTCTGTACACAGACATGTGCTCACATACAAACATTACATGCATCATAACACACACACATACATATACATACAAGTATCTCTATCTCTGTATCTGTATCTGTATCTTATCTATCATCTATATATATATATATATATATATATATATATATATATATATATATATATATATATATATATATATATAGAGAGAGAGAGAGAGAGAGAGAGAGAGAGAGAGAGAATCCAAGGAGAAACACCCCTCTAATTTCTCAAATTCTTGGTCTGACAGTTGAGACTCAATCCTGGTCATAGTTATCTATCTGCCTTGCATGGCAGCTCTGGCAACAAGCTGGGACATGAGCATCTGGGAGGTGAATGTGTTACAGTCTTTTTCACTTAGGAGCCCATGATATCAGCCATAGAGAGGTGTGTGACTTCCTGGAGCCTCAAGCATGTGTGCTTATCATTAATAAGAATTAGAGAAAGTTGGTCCTCTTGGTTGAGATTGATTAAGAAGCAGTCCAATCATCTACACTTGTTCAACTTACAAGCTAAACTTCCTCCACCAGCAAATATTTTGACAATCTCAATTATGCATTGCTACCCTGGTCTACATGGCATTTCCTCGGCATGGCTGTTCCTATCTGAACTTTTCCTCTGGAACAATTCCTATGTCACATGTAGGAGTTCAAAGTTAAGTCTCTCTAGGTTGGCAGTGGATCCTAGTTCTTTGTGCACCCAAAGCTGACTGTCTTCCCAAGAGTGTTCTTTTCCTTCTGGGACTCAAGGGTGACTTGTTCCAACATACCAGCGCTAGCTGGTTTTGTTTGTTGGTTTGACACGAATTAGAGTCATCTGAAGGACACTCAGTTGAAGAAATGACTCCATGAGATCCAGCTGTAAGACATTTTCTCAATTAGTGATCCATGTGGGAGGGCCCAGCTCATTGTGGTTAGGGCCTTCCCTGGGATGGCGGTCCTGAGTTTACCCAATAAGCAAGCTGAGCAAGCCAGTAAGAAGCACCCTTTCATGGCCTCTACATAAGCTCCTGCCTCCAGGAGGAGCTGTCCTGCTTAAATTCTTGTCCTGATTTCTAATGGTGGTCTACGATCTGGAAATGTAAGTCCAATAGCCCTTTCCTCTCCAACTTGCTTTTTTTTTTTTTTTTTTTTTTTTTTTTTTAAGTTATGGTGTTTAAAAACTCTAAGACATCACCCCACAAGAAACCAGGTCTCTGACACATTTACTAATTAACCCCCAGGGTCTAGTCTCAAGAACAATGTCTATCGTATGTCACACCTATATCATAAAAATAGTGGAATCAATGATGAACTGGCAGAAAGTTTGACTGTCTTGTAGAAGGCCAAGGGAATCCCTGACTGCATTACATAAGAATCTTGGTGACAGCATGGGCCACTTGCCATCAGCCTCTGGTTCTATCATGGAAAAGACAGGAGAGCCGAGAGTCTGAGCTCCTGCTGCTGGGAACATGTCCTCTGCTCCACTAAGAGGACCCCACCCCAGTAATTACAGGGTAAATGACTTGTTAAATCCAGGGCCTTCCCTGTGCTTCTTTGAATATGCAGTTGATATTCCTTGGGCGGTTTATCTCACTTTGGGGTAGTACATATTTTATAGAGAAAGGAAAGCTCTCCAATTAATAGTAATTGTGATCGAAGTAGTAATGGTTGTCTCCAGCCTCATTCCACAAGAGGAGACTGGAAGGCCCATGTTAATTGCCACAAAGAGCTCTGTCTATCTGCAGCAGTATATAAATAATAAATTAGAGGAAGAGAGACCAGTGCAACTGTTATGATCTTCATGGAGGAGGGATGGATATTTATGGAGTGCTGATTGCCTAAATTTTTTCTCTGAGTAATTATTAGTAAAAGTGAAATGTCTACATTTGTAAAGGAATTTTAATTAAAGGGAAGGTGAACCTCATTATGAGGAAGAAATAGTGTTTGGGGATTAACATCGAGGTTCAAGGCTAATGTATTGAGTCTGACTGGTCTCCTTATTGCCATTTGGGTGACAGCAGGAAGCAAAATTCCTATGGGCTCGATTTCTTCTGGGGTTTAAACTAAGGGATATAAAGCAGTTATATCACAAAAAAAAAAAAAAAAAAAAAACAAGCTTTGACTGGAATCATGGGACATAGATTGAATGCTGAAAACTGATTGAGCCCAGGACTGTCCCACGGGGTGGGTATTTATTTACCTTTCCCTCTTAAGATTCATTTTTATTAATGTATATGTGTATTTATTAGCACATTTTTATTTAACATGTGTGTGTGTGTACGTGTGTTAAGTGTGCTTGTGTGTGCATGTGCTATATGCGGGTGCTTATTGGGGCACCAGATACCCTGAATTAAGAGTAGGCTGGGAGCCAGCAGATGTGAGAGCTGGGAATAGAACTCAGGTCTTTTTAAAGAACAGCAAATGTGCTTAACCTCTGAACATTCTCTCTCTCTCTCTCCCTCCCTCTCTCTCTCTCTCTCTCTCTCTCTCTCTCTCTCTCTCTCTCTCTCTCTCTCTCCAGTCCTTTACCTACCATTTCAAGCTTCAGTGTTATTACTCATAAGATGGGCTCCAGTGTTTTCATGTTGGCTTTACATCCAGTAATGTGACGAGCCATGAGGAAAGATGAGGTACCATTTCTGGAGCATCATAAATTTATATAGTGCCGTGACATTAACTTCTGATCTGTTGGTTTACTTTTCTTTGGCATGACTAGTTTGGCACTCATAGTTCAGGGTCAAGCAGAGCATGGTTCTTAACTACAAGCAACTCACCAGAAGCTGTTGAAGGAGATAGTTTTGATGAAGAGTCACTCCTCATTTCTATGGGATCATACCCCATTTTCTTATGGCAAGTCTTAATACTTACATTTATTGGGAGGTTGACACTGGCTCATTTAGGGAGTTGATACAAGTCACTCCATATTTTTCAGAGATTTTTCCCACACCTTATGTAGAGTGACATGTATTTCATAGAGCCTTGTGCTTATCATCTGCCATATGGACCAAGAAGGCAGAATCAAGAGTTTTAGAACAGGGAGAAAGAATGGCCAGGGGAGTAGGTGACTAGTATAGCCAGGCATGGAAGGCATGTTCTGTCTTCTCTCTCAGGAAGAAGATCAGTGAATTCCAGAGTCATCCCAAGGCTTTCTATACCAGCCAAAGAGCAAGCTCTCATATCCCAGGTGTGTATCCATAAGCAGATGGTTGGGGGTTTCAGTTTGACCTGTAGGAAACAAGATGCTGTCTTATCTCCTGGATGTCTCAATTATTCCTGGCTATGTATTATATTTAAGGGAACATGGCCTCGGACAGAAGGGGTCGAGTTAAAGAAAAGAAGTTACATATTAGGAAGCAGATTTAAAGCAATCCAGTAAATTTCAGTTGATCTCACAGCCCCTCAGTGATCCATCATGACACTAGCATGATGATATTTTTATTGTTATAAACTTGAGTTACTGGGATAGGGAGGGTAAACTTTGGAGTAGTGCAAGTGCTAGCAAGCTTTTCCACCAAGACTTAAACGCAATAGGTCTGGCTTTATATACAGAGTATCCCTGTCCCAAGTATTCAGCTCTTCCCTTGTTACTACCAACAGCCACAGATCATGTGAAACAGCCACAGATCATGTGAAACAACCATTATATCTGTGTAATTGATTGATTGATTCCTTCATACTACTAGGACTAATTGGCAACACTGGAAGGCTCAAAAATAGATATGCTGTAGGCAGGTACTTCTTCCTAACATGTTTCTGTAAATGTAAACATGTAAACACTGTTTCTGCCTTAAAGCTGAGGAAATGGGCACAGCCCACATAAGTCAACTCAACAACAGCCCTGGGATCTGAATCCAGATGAGTAAGCTTTTCTGTATCCGTTTTATTAAGAACTGAGGTTCTGGATTCAAGACTTCACATGTCTCATTTATAATGTCTGTGCCACTGCAAAAAACCAATAGATTAAGAGGAAGATTTGGTTCTGTGTAGCTGGCAAATGCCAGGGCCAGGAAGCAGCACAAAAAACCCACCATTTCCAGAAAGCTATTGTCTAAGATGAACCTGGTACTGCAGGTCCATAGGTCTACCTACTTGGGAGCCTGAGGTAGAAGGAAAATGATTTCAAGGTCTGCTAGGCTACAAGATTGTATTTAAGGGGTGGTCTGAGAAACTTAGTGAGACTTTATCTCAGGCTAAAGCATCAAAAAGAGAGCCAGATGTGTGTGTGTGTGTGTGTGTGTGTGTGTGTGTGTGTGTATGTGTGTGTGTGTACTAGTAACATTTTTACTGTGAAAACTAACACCAAATCTGCTCTGAAGGTATCACAATATGGAAAGAAAAATTCAATTTCTGTAAGTTTTCTTTTGACCCCATGACCTATATTTAGCTCAAACATGATTCTTTCTCACATAAACAAATAAACAACAAGCAAACATATGCAATTAAAGCAGAAAAGCAGAAAGCACAAGGTTTGAAGACATGGTTCAGTGTTTATTTTATTTTATTTGGGGGGGGGTGCAGCAGAACTTTATTGATGACATTCAAGAGAGTAGGGAGGGCTCTATAGGTCCCTCTGTTATTATGGGGGTCTGGGATGGGAATTGTGAGGGAGATGCTCAGTGTTGAGGGCCAAGTTGGGATGGGCACTCCTCAGCAACGGAAGGCCTCTCTCTTGTTCTTGGTGTCCTTGCTGGAGGCTGGGTGGTCCAGGGTTTCTTACACCTTGAAGGCCATGTAGGCCATCAGTCCACCACCCTGTAGCTGTGGCTGTATTTATTGTCATACCAGGAAATGAGCTTCACAAAGTTTTCATTGAGAGCAATGCCAGCCCCAGCATCAAAGGTGGAAGAGTGGGGAATTGCTGTTAAAGTCCTCAGTGAAGTCCAGGATGTCCTTTAGTGGGCCCTCAGCTGCCTGATCAATCACCTTCTTGATGTCATCATACTTGGCAGGTTTCTCCAGGCATAACATCAGATCTACAATATCTACATTGGGGTAGGAACACAGAAGGCCATGCCAGTGAGCTTCCCATTCAGCTCTGGGATGACCTTACCCACAGCCTTGGCAGCACCAGTGGATGCAGGGATGATGTTCTAGGCTGCCTGACAGCCATCATGCCACAACTTTCCAGAGGGGCCATCGCAGTCTTCTGAGTGGCAGTGATGGCATGGACTGTAGTAAGAGCCCTTCTACGATGCCAAAACTGTCATGGATGACCTTAGCTGGGGGGTGGGGCTAAGCAGTTGGTGGTATAGGATACATTGCTGACAATCTTGAGTGAGTTGTCATATTTCTCATGGTTCACACCCATCACTAACATGGGGTCATAGGCCAAAGGGGCAGAGATGATGACCCTTTTGACCCCACCCTTCAAGTGGACCCTGGCCTTCTCCATGATTGTGAAGACTCCAATAGACTCTACAACATACTCAGCACAAGCATCACCCCATTTGATGCTAGCGGATCTTGCTCCTGGAAGATGGTGATGGGCTTTCCGTTGATGGCAAGCTTTCCATTCTCAGCCTTGACTGTGCCATTGAATTTTCCATGGGTAGAGTCATACCGGAACATGTAGACCATGTAGTTGAGGTCAATGAAGGGGTTGTTGATGGCAACAATCTTCACTTTGCCAGATCCTGAGCAGAAGGCAGCCCTGGTAACCAGGCACCCAAATATGGCCAAATCTGTTCACACTGACCTTCCCCATCTTGTCTAAGGGATGAGACTAACACTGCAGGAGGAGATGCAGCTGTCTCTGGAATAGGGAGGAGCAGAGAGCCAGTTCGGTGGTTCATTACACTCATTGCTCTTCCAGAGGACCCAGGTCCAATTCTTGGCACCTGCATGATATCTCCCAATCATCTGTAACTGAACCTAGCAGAACCTAACACTTGATCTTCTGACCTTCATGGACACCAGGCACACATGAGCTGCACATAAATATTTACAGGGAGAACATTCACACAAATAAATACATCTATAAATAGATAAATAAATACGAATTAAAAAAAAGAATGAAAGCATAATTCCCAATGCCACTGAAAAACCCAACTCAATTCTTAAAAAGTAGGAGGCGGAACATTGGGGTATAGTTCAAATCCTATGCAATCTTTTATTATCAATACCACAAGAAAGTAAATTATTCCCTTAATCAGTTTCTCCTCTAAAGAAATATAAACTTGCATGTCTCCATAAATGTAAGAAATGCCTTTGCACAAAATTTACAATAGTCAGGATACTTGGGTACCCCCTCATGCACAGGGAATGTGCAAAAGGCCACAGGGAAGTAATTTTTATCATCACCCCAGTTCTGTATGCTTGAAACAAAGGTGGGTAACTCAGGGCTGTGAAGGTAGCCAGCTTGTATTTGTTCTTACTCTCCTTCTCCCTCCTCCCACCCTCCATTTCCCCACCCCTACACACACACTTTAATAAGAAACGATGCATGTGTAAGTTGCCTGTGTTCTCCAGACTTATGATAGAACAGTGCTGGTGCATACAAACAAACTTAGAATCCTTGTGAAAGAGCTGGATGGACAGGTGGACGCAAGTGGGGCCTTGTTGATGATATACAGCCAAGAATTACAGAATGGGTGTAGCCATGTATCCACATCTTATTAAACATTCACCTCCATAAGAAACTTAAAATCATGAAGAATTGCCTTTAGTCAGAAAGAACTGGGTAAGTGAGGTATGTACATAACACTGTTGAAATAAAGCCTGCTTCCAAATCCAGGGTTCAGGCACACAGATATATCTGTTCTGTAAGATCAAGTATTCATGCCTATGGTCAAGATGCTATCATTGTGTTGTCTAAACCACATCATGTTTTCTTAATGGAGTTTAAGCATGACAGCTTATCAAAAGAGGTTCATACTGCATTAGCTGCTGTTAGGATTTGCACAGGGCACCAGAGGGGGTTGATGGCATGCCTGGGGAGGAAGACAGAAAAGCAGCCCACAGACAGTCATACTTGGATTGTGTCTATATTCAGAGAGGGGAGGAGAGGAACAGGGAAGGAGGGAGGGAAAAAGAAGGGCAGAAAGAGAAAACAAAGAGAGAATGAGAACAGGGAGGAAGGGCAGAGAGGATATAGAAAAGGAGGAACCAGGATTTCGATTAGGGCTGGCGGTCAGGTGCATCAGTGTGTATACCTGTCACCCGAGACTTGGCAGCAGCCTCTGAAGCTTCCATCACTGTTTCTTGACAAGGGAGAGATATTCTTTGGAGGGGTTTGTTGAAAACTTGGGTGGAAGTTGGGGCTGCCGAAAACTTGCAGAGGAAGCTGGAGAGATGTTCTCAAGAGATGAGACAGCTGTCACCTGTGAGAGGGATGAGCTTGGTCAGATCACAGATCAGAGCTGTCTGCAAGTCACCAGAGCCACCTTTGTTCAGCTGATACATTTTGTGGTCCCCTGTGGTCCCGAGGGGGGGGGGGTTCTACAACTCCAAAAGGCAGAATGTCATAGTGGGGATGAGAGCTTTACACCTTTGAGCCAGAGTTCACATGTAGAGGGTTTATCCAACTTGTGATAAGAGCAATGCTGATATTTCAGCTGCTGGGTAAGCATGTATTCTCACAAGTACATGCTTATACATGTAAAAATTCAAGTATGCATATTGCCATCTGTACAACTTTACACAAGTATGTACACACTCACATACAGAGATATTTCATGCTCACTTATACAAACATTCTTGCATCACCCATATGCGTACAAACATTTCTACATGGGCACGCTAAATAAATACTCATAAAAGCAAAAACGTACATGTGAATATTCTCACCACACACATACACTCACACACTCCCACATTTTTGGTTAGCACACATATAAACTGTACACTTATAGTAAGCATCCTTATCATATGCATTTTACAATACATACATGCAGTCATCTACACAAGTGTTCATGACTGTACACAGAGATCCACTGACACTCAGCCACAGACAAGTGTGAAACAAACTCCAGTGACTGTCTCTGAACATGTCAATTCTGCCCCTCAGAACATAGTTTTCTGCCCCATAAAGAACTCACAAGGATATGCCCATAAACAAACATGCTGGAAAATTTGTTTCCTGCAGAATAAAATGGTCCTGCTATGTCAGATACTTTCTTTGTAGGGTCAGTTACTTTGCTGAGAAAAAAAAAAAAAAAAAAAAAAAAAAACAACTTAAAGAATATGTCAGGCCAATGCTTCGTAAAATTGTCAAGAGCTGGGAGGGGTGTTGGGGGGAGAGGAAGGGCCCTTGTTCTGGTTAATAGCATGGCCATTTGTGTGGCTGCTGTTCTTCCCCCGCCTGCATGTTATTCAAATCCATACATTGTGTTTGCCTTTTGTGTCCAGCTTCAACAAGCCTCCCTTTGTCCCCATCACAAAGGCCAATAAACTCTGCGTGGAAAGTAAGGTTCAGGGTCTGCTAGACATTATGACTAATTGCCAGGCAGTTTATATCCTTGAGACCATGAACTGATATCAGAAGACAATGGCAGAGAGGGAGTCCATTGAGCACAGAGAGTCCCCTGGTAACCCGACGGGGGCTGAGATGGGCAACAAAGGGGCTATTGAGAATGGTGGCCCCCGCTGAAAACTGTGAGAGAGCGAGCCGGTGGCATGACCACGTGGCTGGCCTCCAATGTGGCTTTTGTTTGCTGGACAGTGAAAACTGGCACATAGAGCCAGGTCTGTTTATCTTTGGGGGGATGGTGGAGGGATGGTTGACAAGCAGAAAGGATGGTATTCGTGGTGGGCAATGCGATGACCCACCTATAGTGTGGAATAATAACCTCCCAGAAGCATACCTTCATCAACCACATTTCTCATTTGGGTATGTGTGTGTGTAGGCGGTGAGGGTGACGGCATTTAAGATCTGCTCTCTTCTCAAAGTGCAAGCTGCACAGCACAGCATTGCTTACCACAGTCACCATGCTGCATATTGGTACCTAGAAGCTCCTCTCGGAGTAGAAAGTTACGGGTTTGTGGAGGTAAGAGAAGATCTTGCCAGGCCTACCCTAAGCCTTGAGTCTAAACTTAGACCTGTTTTGCCAGGCCCTTAGGTACTGTGCCACAAAGGGCAATGATTATTAAAGATACATGGTAGTGAATGGATTGGGGACCATCCACTAAAACTCATCACTTCCATCTGCATTCTGTTTGATTTACCTCAGGGTAAATTTATCTCTGGTGCTGGTCCATTTGGGGTGAGAATGGTTTGGGGTCTGCACAAATACCCAGTGCTAAATTCCCAGGAGAAGAAGATTCTGTTCTCTCTCTCTGTCTCTCTGTCTCCCTCCCTCCCTCCCTCCCTCCCTCCCTCCCTCCCTCCCTCCATCCCTCTCTATCTCTCTCTCTCTCTCTCTCCCCCGTGTTCTTTTCATTTAGTAATGACTTAAACCACTGAATGCCTACCTTTGGTGTGTGCTACATGTAGTATTCAATTGTGTAAAATTAGAACCGACCTGGATTTCTAAATATAACCCAAATGTTGAAATATATTCATGTCTATTGTATTCCCCCATGAAGGTGGGCCTCCAGCAAAGGTCCCCGGATTGTGCCTTCATTTCCACAGACATCCTTTCCCTTCATTTTTCCCTGTCTGTAATTATTCATCATTGTCTTCTCTACTGTTTGACTCCCATTCCTGCTCAGTATCTCAAGAATGGGATGGTTCCACTGGTGTATTTGAAAAGGATCTTCACTTATGACTTTCCTTTGTTCTGGGACTATAAAAAGATTCATGAAACTATTACTAAACTGGGACATGATATTTAGGGCAATCTGAAGCCATGTGCTTGGACTGTGGTCACTCACATTTGGCTAGAGGATAAACTCTTGTAAACCTTTCAAGGCGAGGACTGCACTTTGTGTCGCCAGCCTCTTCTGTTTCGTTGCTCATCCCAGACTGGGTTCTATGAGATAATGAACTCCCCCTTTCACTCTGCTGCATTAGAATTGGGGTGTCAATAGTTTTCACGTGACACGTACTTAAGCATGCCAGGGTAAACGTAAGGCTTTAAGAGACATAGATACAAATGCCTCAAACTTAAATGTGACCACTCAGAAACCCAGAGTCCCTGACGGGTGATCAAAGGAATCATCAAATGGCTAATTCAATATTCAAAAAATTAATTACACAGAATAAATTGTCTAATAGGAAAGGTGCTAAGGAATGGGTTTCCCTTGTCATTTTAAAATTTTATCATGTGTAGCTCCTCCAGATTGTTGCAATTTGCTTCTGGGTCACCAGGGTCCCCGAGTCTTGCCCTCTTGTTAACCCTGACCCCCACACCTGCTTCCACACTTTAGCCAAATGAACCTTCTAGAACCTTCTAATATGCAAAGCAGGCTCCCTCTAGCCCCTCCTACATGGTAAGGCAGTTTCTCCTATGTTCTTGCTTTCCCCCAGCCATGTCTTTTATGGGCATGACATAGTGAGAACCTTTCTGTTAGGTGTCCTACTGACAGTTGGACTATTTTAATCTTTTTTCTTTTCTTTTATTAGATACTTTCTTTATTTACATTTTAAATGTTATCTCCTTTCCTGATTTCTCTTTTGGAAACCCCCTATCCCATCCCTCCTCCCCTGTGTATATAAGGGTGCTCCCCTATCCACTCCCTCCTGCCTCCCTGCCCTGGTATTCCCCTACACTGGGGCATCAAGCCTTCACAGGACCAAGGGCTTCTCCTCCCATTGATGTCAGACAAGGCCTCCCTCTGCTATATATGTGGTTGGAGCCATGGGTTGCTCTATGTGTACTCTTTGGTTAATGGATTAGTCCCTGAGAGCTCTGGGGGGTTTGGTTGGTTAATATTGTTGTTCTTCCTGTGGGGTTGCAAACCCCTTCAGCTCCTTCAGTCCTTTCTCTAACTCCTGCATGGGGGACTCTGTTCTTAGTCCAATGGTTGGCTGTGAGCATCTACCTCTGTATTTGTCAGGCTCTGGTAGAGCCTCTCAGGAGACAGATATATCAGGCTCCTGTCAGCAAGCACTTCTTGGCATCCAAATAGTGTTTGGGTTTGGTGACTGTATATGGGATGGATTCCTATTTTAATTTTTTAGAACATATTAGATCCTCAAACTCTGACCAAAGCACCAAAAAGCTCCCATTTGGAAACCTCATCCTTCCTATAGCTTCTCCTTTACCCTCTGGATTCTCACCTAATCTCCTTTTATTTTTGTTTTTGTCTTTCTCCAGGGGGTAGAACTAGCCACTCTTCTCTTAGATGCTTTGAATGCAACCTCTTTCCAGCTGCTGTGACACGATGTTAAATTACTAACTCGCATCTCTTCACCAGGGAACACAGCCAGACTTGCATTTCCCCAGCTGCATCTAGCAAACTGACAGAACGGTTAGAGATAGACATGGAGAAGAAACCAAGCATCAACCCTCTCATCTGCCTTTAGTTCTTGGAGGACACACAATCCAACAACAAAGAAAGAGACAAAACACAGGCAGGTAGCAATACATGCTATGAGGAAACACCAATCATGGGTTATAAGTCAACAGGTGGCAGATAATCTGGGAAAGGCCTTGGATTAAGTAGCCAGGAAATATTTCTGGGAAGGTGACAAATGTCCTAACTGTTGCATGACCGAAGAGGGATGTCTGTGTGTATATCTGGGTGTACCTCCAGGGCAAAGTGTTCTCAACTACAGCTATTAATACCAATATGTGGGGAGTTTAAAAGTACAGGTTCTCAGCGATTCCATAGCAATTCCAGTTTAAGAACTGGAGAGATGGCTCAATGGTTAAGAGCTCTTTCTGCTCTTGAAGAGGACTTGAGCTTTGTTCTTGGCACCCATGGAAGGCAGCTCCCAATCACTGATAATGCCAGCCTCAGAGAGTCCAACAATCTCTTTTGAACTCTGTGAGTACTTATGCTCACACTTGTATGAATGCACAAACAGAAACCAACTCACAGTTTAAAATAAAAATGAAATAAATCTTTTTTTTTTCTTTCAGTTCTGGCCAGAACCTAAGCACACTTTCTCCAATGCCCTGGCTTCCTTGCTGTCCCTCTGAAGTGCTGACCTTTCAGCCATATTTGTCTTCCATGCTGAGGATCCCCATGGCAGACTGATTTAAGCAGCACAGCCCTTTTGTATTTAATTCTGTTTGTCTTCCTCCAGGCAGCTGCTGAGATTTACAGGTTGTCTGTCCTGGACTTATTATTTTAAAAATCTACTAAAACTAAAACTTTCCTCAAGGGCCAAAGTAGTGGTGGTGGTAGTAGTAGTAGTAGTAGTAGTAATAGTAACAGTAATAAAAAATGAACCTGATCAAATAAAATCTTGGAAAGAATGAATCCTGATTTCAGTGGTTTAAATGAACACAGAGCCTTCGATACTCAATTCTTTATTTGACTCTAATGTCAAGTTAAAATTTGATGTACTGGTCCACAGGATAGCCTTGTCTAACAGAAACAAGTCCATAATTCAGGGGTCAGCCAGACAGTTACAGTCAGTCAGTCTGCCAGTCTGCCAATCCACCAGTCAAGATACAGAATCAGAGTTTTATTCTGACTCCTGTAGGAGGACACAGGACTAGGGTCTCAGATAATAGTGTCTAGGTGACTTTTGAAATTGCCGTTGTGAACAGTTTGGACCATGGACAAGAGTCATCATTGTGGAAGGGAACTGGGAGAGAGAATGGAAGGTTGAACAAGGACTTCTAGAGAGTTAGATTCCAGATAAAGTCCAGGCATGGAGTTGTACATGGGTTCCAAAAGAAGAGATGCTAGGGTGACTTACAAGGGCCAGATAGGATTCCCAATGACATAGAAGCACCAAGACAAGGACATGATTGGGCATGGGGGGAAGGGGTACAGTGAGTTTCTTCAGATCACATCACCATTGAGATTCCTAATAAACAATATAGGAAGAAGTCAAGGCCATTGAGTCGGAGCCCAAGGATTAGACCGTCTTGTTGATATAAAGTGAGGTGGACATGGGTGTCTGTATGTGTTTTATAAGTGGAAAGTATTGTTGGAGGATGTGAGCCACCCACTACAGCAAATGAATAGTCACTTTTGACCAAAGGTGAGTGTCATCAGGTTTGGCAAGATGTAGGTCTTTGGTGGCTGTTTAGCTAACATATGGAGAAAATGGATCCCGAGAAAGATGACTTGGGGGGCGGGGGGGTTTGAGTATAAAGGACATCTGGAGAGCATGATGGGAGGGTGGATCATGCATGGATGAACAGGTGTAAGCATGGTGAAGGGATGAGTGAGCCAAATACTCAAACCCTAGTTTTCAAGACAAAGCTAGCTGTTTGATGGCGTGCCCTCTGCCCAAATAATCCTTCAGCCTGTGGGATTCTCATAGTGAACCAATTGTCGCAGGCTTATCAGAGGTGTAGCTCAGGTCTCAATGTCCTCATGCAAAAATAGCCATAAATGTTTCTTTTAGGACTGGGGATGCTTGCAGATGTTTCCTGGATGTGCCAGGTGGACTTAGGAAGCAGCTTCCTGGGGAGGCTTGGTACTTTCCTCCTCCAGCAGGTCCTGAGAATCTTACTGCATGTTTCAGGTCTATGGCCCTGCCCCCATTTCTAATCTATCATTCATTGCCTGTTGTTGTTCCCCCAGATAACTTTCAGGGAAAATTCCCAGACTGGGTTTTCCAATATACCTGCCTTCATATTTTTCCCATATTTTTTAGTATTCGAACTCTGTCTCTCTGTGACATAAGAGTGTGTGTGTGTGTGTGTGTGTGTGAGAGAGAGAGAGAGAGAGAGAGAGAGAGAGAGAGAGAGAGAGAGAGAGAGAGTGAACAACAGAGAGACACATACACACAGAAATCAATGTTGAGTAGGATTCCTTATGAGACTGTCTACCATCTGTTTATTTATTTATATATTTTTATTTAGAGACAGGGTCTCTCATTGGTCTAGAACTTGGCCAGTTTGGCTGCTGTGTGTGCCTTTTCCCTGAGCATTAGAATTGCATGCTGCCATGTCTGTTTCTGCTGTTGCATTATAAGGGTTCTGAGCATTGAAGTTGGGTTCTCATGCTTTTCCTGTGAGCACCTAGCAAACAGTGTCATCGCCTCAGCTGCTGTCCTTGATTGTCATTATCCCCCTTATCCATTCCACTCTCGTGACATTACTTGTCTTTTAAAAAAAATTAAGAAAAAAAATAAATGAAGGAAATCAAAGCATACAGAACAGCAACCCAAGACTTTCTATTTTTGTCTCTTGAAGAAGTCCAAACTCAACACCATCAAAGGAGATGCCATATTCTGTGATCTAGTATTTCAGTGTGATTCTGGTCATGTTATACGAAGGCAACCTTAACAATGAGTTCAACCACCTGGAGACGTTTCACAGGCTCAATATCGTGAATGATAATTAGGGGTATTGAAAAGTGATATTTTTTCTGTAATTTAGAAATTAATATATGACTCTAGAGAGCCTCCAGTTTCATCAAATAAGTGATTTCTTTGATTTAATCTTGGTAATCTGCACAAAGACTCCTGAAGACTGGCAGGCTTGGTGTGCCTTCCTTGCCAGTTTATTGATTTTGATAGAAAAGAACCTTACGACATTTTAACAAAGTATGATCATGTCTGAATAAAATCCTATGTTGGACCCAACTATTATAAATAATTACCACATGGATATTATTTCCTGAGTTGTTTTGGCTTCTCATCACCTAAGCCAAGTTGTCAAAAATATCATCTGATAAATCTGATAAGAATTTTAAAATGTATATCTTAAAAGAAGGAATGGTGAAGGGCTGTGGAATGCCATCCTCAGGACACTGCATACATGAACTCACAGCGGTATGGTGATCAGTATTAAGTCCTTTAGTAACTCCAACATATCAAGGGGAGTGTCCCGAGGCTCCACCCTTAGATCAACAGATATTAGATGTTGATGTTTGTTGAAGAAGGGCCAGTCACTTTTCTTTGGGGTTCCAGTATTTGGTTGGCTACTCATGCTCCAGTAAATGACACCACATCTGTGTGCATATGGGTTTAACTCATTGTATTTGTAAGTGAAAAAATAAATAAAAAGAAGAAAGGATGTGAAGTTGAGAGGAAGTTGTCCTGAGGGAGAGGAGCTTGAAGGGCACTGAGGAGAGTACACAATCAAGATGCATTTTATATATGAAGTCTTCAAAGAATAAGTAGCAAATGTAAATAGAAAAGAAATTTAAAGAGAGAAGGAACAGAGTGTATTTCATTTTACTAGAAAGGAAGAAATGGTAGTATGTGGTGGCATATGATATACATATATATATATATATATATATATATATATATATATATATATATATATATATATGTGTGTGTGTGTGTGTGTGTGTGTGATTATATATTTGGTAGAACACAGAATGATATAATATATTTGATGTAACAAGGCACACCATTAAAAAATCCTTTTGGATCCATTGTTCTGAAAATAATTAGAAATAAAGCTGACTTTGCCTAAAAGTTCTCCACCTTCCCTCCCTATTTTCCACTACCAATAAGCTATTTATTTATCCAGCTTTTGCCTGCATTAATTCTTATGTAAGCGACTGTTTTATCCACATCTATGTATGTGTACCTTGTGCATATAGTACCAGAGGAGGCCAGAAGAAGGCAACAGATCTCTTGGAACTGGAGTCACAGACAATTCTGAGGCATCGTGTGTGCTGAGAACCAAACTCCAGTTCTCAAGAACAGCAGGTGCTCTTAACTACTGAGACATCTCTTCATCCCTGATACATCTCTTTTGCAGGCTGTTTCTCTTGGGTGTTACATTTCCTGCCTTTAGTTGCACGAACTCCAGCTCACACCCAGAGTCAGGACCAAATGTCTTAGGAAGAATTGGAGATACAATCAGACTAAGTCCTATTATTGAGCTAAATGCTAACCTGAATGATGTTCTTGAGTCATTTGGACCAAGTTGTTTTGTGTCCTCAGTACCCAAATCTTTGTATGCTTTGGCTTCCAAGGTAAGTCACACAACAGTGTTCTGAGGGTACTGTGGATCTCAAGGAAACAGAGATAGATAAGAAATGTTCCCAGTTCTTGGAACTCTCAAATTTGACTGCAGAGTAATTGAATAATTGAGAGGGAATGTTTAAAAAGCTATAAATAGACCCTTGACTTCTGCTTTTCATTTCTTGACTTCATACATGAGGTTGATTACTCCTGGATCACATCCGACAAACTCATAGGGCATTTCTCACTTTGGTTCAGAGTTTTTTCTCCCTGATCTAGCCACATAATGCCTTTTAATCTGCTTGGCTCTAGAATCAATGGTGTAAAACCACTTGTCCAGATGCATCTCAGGCATCTTAAGAGGAAGATCACTGCTGATTGCTTATTATTTGAATCTTTCTCTTTCCCTCCCTCTCTCCTTTCTGTATATAGTGGATTCTCTCTCTCTCTCTCTCTCTCTCTCTCTCTCTCTCTCTCTCTCTCTCTCTCATTCTCTCTCTCTCTCTCATTCTCTCTCTCTCTCTCTCTCTCTCTCTCTCTCTCTCTCTCTCTCTCTCTCTCTCTCTCTCTCTCTCTCTCTCTCATTGTACTGTCCAACTTATATATCCACCGAAGTAACAGGACTGACTTCCATGCAGTAAATGGATCTCATCTAATGTCTAGTGCTTCTGGGGGTTCTTTTTCTCTTAGGGAAAGAAATATCTGCCTGTATCCCTCCTGCTTCAGAGTTTTTCAATTCTGTGCCAGGACCTAGGTGAACTCTTATGGAATTCTGATACCAACTTCTATTCTTTTTGTGTTTGCTTTTGTTTTATGTTATTATTTGTGTGTGTTTACTTATTTACTTTGCATCCTGCTCACTGCCCCAGTCCTGGTAATTCTCTCCCATAATCTGTCCCCCTTTCCCCTCTCCTTCTCTTCTGAGAGGGTGGGAGCCCTGGGTAACCCTTCACCCTAGCAAATCAAGTCTCTGTGGGGCTAGGCACATCCTATGTAGCTCTGGCTGTCCTGGAGCTCACTATGTAGACCAGGCTATTGGCCTTGAACTGACAAGAGTATTAAGGTTAAAGGCATGTACCACTATGCCCAGCACCCAGCTTCTATTCCTAAGTTGAACATTTTTAGTCTGGTTCCATCCTTGATTTGCTATCTACCTGTGACTATTACAGTGCATGCCCTTTAGCAACTCCTGCTGTGGACATCCTGCTACTATTGAATAGCCCTAGAAGGCAGATGGTCAAGTCAGCTTGAGATCTGCTTTCTGGCCAAGAGGATATACACCATGGTACCTGAATTGTATGTTGTGTGGTGAGGCTAGTATCTGTTTATACATACGTATGCAAGTTATTATATCCCAGAGATCCCTCAGCCATGGACTTTAAAATATTCCAGTATTCAGCTGAACATTGCTCTAAGCACTCCTGGTTGTTGTACCCAGTCATCAATAATCTGTGACACTCTCAAAGAATCCACTATATACAGAAACAGCCCCCTTAATCCTGATATGTGAACTTAGAGAATGCTTTAGACTACTTACATCTCAGTGGAGTATAACCATAACACCTGTCTCTGTGTTACAGGATTGCATGAGGTGAACTCTAGAGAGTGTTGTGTTTAGCACTGGGTGAACCCTTGAGAAGTGAGGTTGCTGCCATTTCAATCAGTCTGACTGCTCTAGGATCATACCACCATGGACTAGCTCAGTAACAGTCATTTATTTCCCCACAGTATCTGAAGCCTGATTTTTAAGATCAAAGAGCCAGCATAGCTTGGTTCTAGTAAGGGCTTTCTTAGGAATCTTCAGATGTCTGCCGACTTGCTGTGTAGTCACATATTTGGGTGGAAGGAGAGTCTTTTTCTCTTTTAGTCTTTTGGCAACAGGTTTTTAGATTAGGACTTACCAATTATGACTTCATTTGATATCTCAAATCCCTTCTAAAGTCCCCTACCCTAAGACCGATACATTGTGGTTCAGGGCTTTCAACATATGACATTTAGAAGGAAACAATTTAGTACATGATAATTATCATCATCATCATCAATCACTTATTTCCAAAATTCTACTCTTGGTTGATTAACTGTCTTTGTCTGCTCTGGATGATGCTGGCTACACCATTTAACTTACTGTACCCCAGGGAACTCCTGCGGCAGTCCTAATTAAACCCACTTACCCACATACCTAATTCCAATATATTGGAGCTAGCCTGAAATTTTTCCCATATCTATTTAGTACATTTAACCAGTTATCAAACCCAAGCCCTTCTAAGTTTGACTAAAAACTTCTCAATTTAACCTGCAAGTATCCATTTGACTATGGCCATCCAATAATTACCTACCATGATAGATTTTATTCTGTTTCTGTGACTAATGCTGTACTGAGACTTCAGTTGGTGTGAGTATCCTAAGAAAATAAACCACCATAGCGTAGCTCAATGATGATCATTTGTTTTTCACAGTATCTGAAGCTTGATGTCTATGATGATATTATATATTGGCCTTCTTGCTGGGTAGCCACATATTTTATAGAATGAAATTATTTTCTTCTTTTATATGGTCACAAGTTTATTAGGTTAGGACTTAATCATTATTACTTAATCTAACATATCATTCTATCTATCTATCTATCTATCTATCTATCTATCTATCTATCTATCTATCTATCTATCTATCTATCATCTATCTATCCTTTATCTATCATCTATGTCCAGGTCCATTGGGGAGATGGAGCCTGCTGGAGATTCCAGAAGCATATGAGTCACACAGCAATGACACATTCCTGACCAGGGCCCTTTGTGGATGACAGAGTTCTACATCAGCAGGAAAGCCCTGGCACCAGATGGGTGCATTGTCTAGTGACCTGATCAGCTGTGAGCTCTTTGTACCCATCCTAACTCCCATCCACAACAATCTCTCACAATGCGAAATGCAGAGTCAGTTACTTTAGACAAATGATTCAGGTTGAGGTGCCCCTGACTTGTGATTTTTAGTCATACATCATGCTTAAGATCCAGCATGTCCTGGACCCTCTGCCTAAACAGAGGACTGATTCCAAACCTGGGGACTGTCCCTGCTCAGTCTTTATATGACTGTTAATGTACTCACAGAGCCTGGATCTCTTCTGGGTTGTCCTCATTCACTTGGACCTTGGCTGATAGTTTCATAGGAGAGGTATCTATTAGTCCTACTATGTTCCTGGCACTAGAACATAGAAATAAGAAAATCCAGCTCCTATCACAAATCTTCTAAGGTATAAAATCTACAGAAGTTCTTTGATGTCTTCAATTTGAACAGAAATTCACATAGTTCCAATAACTCACATAATTTGGTATTTCTCCCCTGTGGGAGACAAAATACTCATTTATATAGCTATATATAGCATATATATGATATATAACATAAATGTAACGTATTTAATATATTATGTATAAGTGTAATATATATTTATTATGTTATAAGTTATGTCATTTATTATATAAAATATAATTATATAAACATAATATTATAAAATATAAAATACATATAGTGTATGTGTGTGTGTGTATTCATGTGTGTGTATGTGTTTGTATTGTATGTGGGCCTCTCACTGCTACAGTAAAAACAGCATGGGCTCATTGTAACAGCTGCTGTGTGACAGGCTGCCCCAACTTGAAACTGTATACATGGTAACTTTACCTCTTCCTTGAGCTAGGAATAAGGGTGCCACTTTACTGGACCCTCCATTTTGTGGATTTATGTTTTAAGTGAATAATTACAATTAGTTGAGAGTAGGCAGTGTCCACCTGAAGTCTCAGCCAGGCAAGCATTTTACTGGAAGTTTCTCTGAGGATTGTTAGCAACCTATTGTTTTCCAGAGGCATTTGCTTCGGGGACGTTCCTCTGTTCTCTACCTTGTGGACAGAGGGTCACTCTCTGGCTCTGTGTTCTAGAAGCCGCTTCCACATGGCAGCTTGTTTTGTCTGTGAGTGTGAAGCAAAAAGGCAGGAAGGAAGAGTCTGTGAAGCAAATGGAATTCAGACTCCTTTGTCATCTCCCCACATGGGTAAGAGCCTTTATCTCATCTTGACTCTTTGAAGCAAGCCATAAGGTCAATCCCTATTCCAAGAAAGAAAGGGGGAGATAGCTGGGGTCAGAAGTTACTTAGGGCCATTTTGGGAAGTTCACTGTAACACCTTCATATTAGCCTATGCCCCTGTTTTATATGCTTGCATAACACCCTGTTCTTAGCAGGGATAAAACCTCTGATAATTGATTTTATGTGTCAACTTGACTGGGCCTCGGCACCTAAGGTTTGGGTAAATACCATCCTAATTTAGATTGGAGGTATGTTTTATTAGGTGAGACTGAATTATAGTCTGTAGACTTTGTGAGAAACACTTATCTTCCTGAAGGTGATGGGCCTCATGCCCCAGGAAGAAACAATTCTTTTAGGCTGGACTATGAGTTATTCTATGATATTAATTTTCCCCTGTATCTCCTGTCTGTGAACCTGTTCTAGAGCTTTCAGACTGGCCATCTCTCACTCTTATGTGATTCTTTAAAATCCTATTAGTCTCTCTTCCCTATTGCTTCTATTCCTCTACAGCACCAGCATTCACTGGATGGCATAGTGGCCTTGCTTACCATCCTTTGTCCAGGAGGAATGCTGCTTCCAGTTAGCACATTGTCCCACAGAGTAAAAACCTTACCACAGCCTTCTTCAACCTTCTTTCCTTTTCTCATTGTATCTCTTAAACACCCCGATTAATACAGGACCCATTAAGGAATGAAACATGCAATACTGGTGGAAGTTCTCTTTCCCACAAGCTTCTATTCTCTATGAACCTGGTACAATATGGGTCTTGTTTGATGGCAATTCTCTTTGACATAAAAATGAACATGGGTAGATTTCATGCATACATGGGAGTGTAATAGCATTCACTAAATATTTGAAAGGCTATTGATTACATCTACACTCTACGAGTCAGTCAGCTGTAAATAATGCTTGATGTGACTGAACTGCATACCTAAGTAGATATTGAATCTCCTACAATTCTGGAAGAAATTAAATGAATGGGTCTGAATGCCAGACAGGATTGGTCTTTCTCATGCAAAAACTGTCCTATTGTGAAAACAGACTTTCTGTCTCTTCTATGGGTATCAACCCATGCCATCCTATCTTTTTGAAAAGCCTGTCTTGGTGAGTAGAGCCATTAACTGGGAAGATGCTATTTTGACTAGAATTAGCTCACCATTGTGGAAGCTCCTAGGTTGTCCTGATGTGTCACCATGCTGCTAGGTGCTTTAGCAATCCACTCATAATGGACCCCAGATTCTTACTTTAAAGTGAAACCTGCCTGCATTTTCACTCTCTCCAGCTTTCTCTGTAACACAGGCTCGTGGTGGGTGCTAAGGACAGGGAAAAAAAGGGGGGGGGGAACTCCACAACCATGAAATATTTATCCTCTAGTATATTTTAATGTTGATTATATTAAAGTTTTAACGTCTAGGCTCAGTGAAGGAATTGGGAAGAAGTCCTGAAGCTCTCAACTTACAAATGACATGAAGTGTGAGACAGGCTTACTAATATCTTATTAAATGCGATAACAGTCACTTGGTGACCACTTCCCAAGACCTGTCTCTATTGATAATATATCAGAGTTCATATTGATTAGAGGAGTATCTAGGTCATCCCTGGCACTGGAAACTAATTGTTTGGGGTCACATTGCCTCCAGAGGTGGAAATACTTGGAAGTACCATGTTGTACACATGGAGTTGACAGAGGAAACACCCTATACTTAGGTCCAGTGTTGAAAAATGTCCTGTGGGGGAGGGTAGTTTCTGAAGTGGTGATGTTGTCACATGATCTCAATAGATGACTGTTTACCGCATGGTCTGGCTGAACATCTGTTTGTGGCCTGAGAACATCTCTGGGGCAAGTTTTTTTCCTAGAACCTTTCACAAGGACAGTTTCAGTACTCCATCGGTCTTCCTTTGAACTTAGAGTAAGGCACTTCCTATGGCTGGGAAGGACACAACATAAACTAAGTGTCTTAGTGAGAGTTTTTATTGCTGTGAACAGACACCATGACCAAGGCAACTCTTATAAAGGATGACATTTAATTGGGGCTGGCTTAGAGGTTCTGAGATTCAGTCTATTATTATAATGGCAGGAAGCATGGAACCATCCAGGCAGACATAATGCTGGAGGACCTGTGGGTTTTACATCTTCAGACGAAAGAAGTCTGTAACAGAGGTTTTTTAGGCAGCTAGGAGAAGAATCTCATCCCATCCCAAGAGTAACACACTTCCTCCAACAAGGCCATGCCTACTACAACAAGGCCACATCTCCTAATACTGCCACTCCTTGGGCCAAGCATATTCAAACTACCACCCAAGGTTAAAGGAAATTAAAGTTTATCACTGAATATTTGATATGTAACATGTGAGTTTATCAAATACGTAGAAACCAAGTTAAATTATGTGTGCCACAGCTTGAACTCTCTGATGTCATGTCAAACTAGTTAAAAACAATAAAAAGAGGACATCAATACTAATATCAACATTAAAGATGCACTCACTTTCTCAAGAACTGCAGTTGGCTAGTCATTTTATGGCTGTGGTACTTATGTAAACCAGCATAATGCCAATCAAATATTTGTCTCATTTTGAAGGGAAAACAGACCAGTGCTCAGAGAGGACCAAAAACATCACCAGAACTAAACATTTTATAAGTGGTGAAGCAGAGATTTAACCAGTAACGTTTGATGCCAAAGTTCAAGAATACCATTGAGTCATGGATTATTCTAGAAACTATGTGGTATTCTTTTTCAATGACCATCAATAAAAATTCTTAAGCCTTATTTCTTCCAGAAACTTAATAGTTGTCTATTGTTTTATTTCAGAAACTGGATAGTCACCACTTCTCAAGTGTACTGTGAATTGGTGTAATAAAGGTAGCAATTTAAAGTACATACAACATACACAAAATAAACACCTAGGGCATTTTAAACAACCCATCACTTACCTGCCTGTCCTCTGTCTATATACACATATATAGATTTTATCTAACATGTATCTATTGATCTATCATCTCTCTGTCACCTATTACATATTATCTCTGTCTATCTATCTATCTATCATCTATCTATCTATCTATCTATCTATCTATCTATCTATCTATCTATCTATCTATCATCTGTTTGAAATAATAAGCATAGCTGTTTGTAAATGTAATGTATGTACCTTCTAAAGCACCCATCAGAAACATCTATGGAGTTTGATTTTTCTTTTTCTCTTTCTTTCTTTCTTTCTTTCTTTCTTTCTTTCTTGCTTGCTTGCTTCCTTCCTTCCTTTCTTCCTTCTTTCTTTCTTTTCTTCTTTTCTTCCTCTCTTCCTTCTTCTTTATTTCTTTTTTCTTTCTTTCCTTCCTTCCACTCTTCTTCCTTTCTTTCTTCTTTCTTTCTTTCTTTCTTTCTTTCTTTCTTTCTTTCTTTCTTCCTTTCTCTTTTCTTTCTTTCTCTTTCTTTCTTTCTTTCTTTCTTTCTTTCTTTCTTTCTTTCTTTCTTTCTTTCTTTCTTTCTTTCTTTCCAAAGTGCCTACATTTATACCTTGGTGAGTCTAGAATCTAAATCATACTATGAAATGTCCCTAAAAGCATCTTGACATATATTCCTCATGAAGAGCATCTTTATAATGGCAGGTTGGCAAACTATGGCCAACAGTCGATGTTTTTTCACCTCCTCATTTTCAAATCTGTTTTTGTTAATAAAGTTTTATTGGCATACAGCCATGCCAACCTATTTTTGTATTATCTATGGTTTCTTTGTAGTTACAATGGGCAGAGTTGAGTAGTCCTGACAGACACTGTCTGGCCCACAAAACCAAAAGTACTTACTCCTTGGACCTTTAGAGAATAGGTTTGTTGCCCTTTTTCCTAGAATATAAGTGCTTATAGACAAGCCTAAGGAGATGATGCTGAAAATGTCACCAGCAGAAACCACTAGTAAAATCTGGGTTTTAAAAATGAGGTTCCAAGACAGGGAGGAACACATCCTGTCCATTGAACAGAAACATTCTGATAAAACTATTTACAAAAGCAAAGAAGTGCTGATGTTCAGACAAACCGAGAAGACAAGGGCTGTTCAGAAGAAGAGAATATTATACAGTTTCTCCAGGCTGTACAGAATATCTGGATTTCATACTATCTATAGAAACAAACTAAGGGCTTAATGGAAAAGACATTAAAAACACATTCATGTCTTCAAAGTCATGAACTACACTGGCTGTTGTTGGATTTGGCTGGGACTTTGTGCTGGCTGCATAATCTATCTCCAGAAATAATTCAAGAAGGAAAATTGGCTTTTCTAGATTACATTTTTAGTTTTTCTAACCAACTAATGTTTATTAGTCTTGGTACTAGGTTTTGCCTGCTTGAAGCTTTTGAGCATCTTGTTTTATCCTAAAGTATGTTATGGTGTTTACTGTGAAGCATAGGTGCAAGAAGAAATGTTTTAAATATGAATATGTGTGTGTGTGTCAGTGTGTGTGTGCTGTTAGTTCATGTACGCATACATGCTTGCATCTGTATGGGTATATAAATATGTATAGAGGCATGCACACATGTGTTACAGTCATATCATGACTGAAGCTGATATTGGGGGTGTCTTCCTTGATCACTCTCCAACTTATATATGAAGACATTACCTCTCTGAATCTAGAGCTGTCACAGTTAGCCAGCTTACTACAGAGTCCTTGTCTCTGCCAATCACTACCCCTGTGCATACTGGGAGTTCAGGTAGGCTACCACGCTCATTATGATGTTACGGATGTTCTAGGAATACAAATTCCAGTATTTTTACTTATGTGGCAAGTATTTTATCCAGAGCCATCTTTCTAGCTTGAGGAGATTTTTTTTTTTTTAAATTAGTGATTGTAGGAATACTCTAGTAACACCATTCACCTGACTCACATCAATTAGAAAAGAAAATCAGTTACTAACCCTCCCAGGAATGGGGGCCCTTTGTATTAGCATCTGAGGACATTTGTGAACAAAGGAAAGATGGCTCTATAAATAACTCTTAGTTTGTGTTCTCTCTTTGTCTAGGAGAAGCAGCCCCACCTTTGGGGAAATTTATGACATATTTTAACTGATCTGTGAAACCGCATACATTAATGTCTTGTAGAAAAGAAGTGTGTATGCCTGTAGCGTCCCGTGGCCCATGAATGATGGCATTCTATGGCTCATGTAGGTAAGACCTTTCTTCTCTAGTGTGGTCTGATGCTTCCTTATATAATATAGTTTAAGGAAGGCTCTGCATTTATCACATAGAATACTCTACACAGGAGAAAGAGGGGCTTAAAAATAAGGGAATGGAGAATGCTAGTTCACGGATGCTGTTGACTTGGCATGGTTTAGGGGTCCCTGCTAAGCATGTTCTGTACTTTGAAATGGGTGGAAGCTGCTTAGCACCCCTCTTGGCAGCCATGGTGAGAAAGGAAAAGAAGGTTGAGGAAGGCCATGGGGGAAGGTACTCACTCTGTGTGAGAACCTGGTAACTGGAAACAGCCTTCCTCCTGGCCAAAGGAAGCACCAAAAGATGATGGGCGAGTGTCACAATTATAACCAGGAAACATCTGGCGGGACCAGGAAACGGATGGAATTTGGACATAGGCGCATCTGTGGACAGTAGAATCAGATCCACGTATATGAAGACATTTCAATTTTGTGATGAGGAGATATAACTGAAAAAAAATAGCAAAATATCTAATACCCTGTGTTCCCTTTTAAAAATTATTGATGCCTGAGTTTTGTTTTAATTATTCCTTGCTTAGTATTTGCATTAGGTATATTATAAATGCCAAGATAGAAAACTCTAGAGGCTAAATTTCTTGGAAAAGGCCAAAGAGGGGGAGGAAAGTAGTGAGCTCAACCACATTCTTCTGAAAGAACTATCTCAATGTTCATTTTTCGGTAAAACTGTTATCAAGATCCACTTGGGAAATGGGAGGTTAGCTACTTAATTAACACACAGTTTGTAGTTAGACTGGAAGGCACCTCTCCAGTAGGAGACAGAACATCTTCCTTATGGCTTTTGAAAGATTGCTGAGTCAGATAAGAGACCTTTAAAAAGGATGTAAAGAATTCAAAGTCAGAGAAGCAAAGTGGAGATTAGCAATGGGTGATCAGGATGCTTTCAAAATGTTAATAGTAAAGAGACCTATCAAGGATTCGAAGTCATTTCATAACATTAGGAGCTAGAAACTCCTATCTGGAGAGGTTAATACTTCCACTAAACTGATTTGCCCAATATTCTATTTTCTCTTTACTCTATACAATCAAACTCAACTGTATCCTATCTCATGAATAGATTTAGAGGTAATGTAGGGGTGCATAAGAAACAAATGAAGAAGGTGTCCAAGAAGATCATTTAGTTTTAGATTCATAGCCTTGTGTAAAAAAAAAAAAAAAAAACAAACCCTGGGTTCAGTCCTTGGGACCACACAAGAAAACCATTCATTAATAATTAATTAGCTAATCAGCTAAATTTTAGAAATATGATTGTGTGTAGAGATGGCTCAGTCATGAGCTGAGTTTGACCTCAGGAACCAAGATGAAAGCCCCGTGTGTGGCACAATACATCTCTAAAGCCAAAGCTATGGAGGTAGAGGCAGGAAGCTTCATGGCGCTCATGCATAGCTCTCTGGATGAAATCTGGGTTCAGTGTGGTGTCCTGTTTCAGAGAAGAGGAACTAAATTGGAAGGTGTTTGGGGATGACACTGGACATTGATGTACTGTCCCCCTATGCAGGACACACACATTTTCTTACACACACACACACACACACACACACACACACACACACACCTAAATAACATATGAAACACACCACAAACAACATATAAACTAGTGTCATAGAAATCTGTTCTATTCTATTGCTAAGGAAATTTGGCAAGAAAACCAAGTCTGTGGTAGTCCATTGTTGATGTGATATTTCCTCAAATATTTTCAGTCTCACATTGACTGAATCCACAGATCTGCGTACCACCAGGGCAGAGTGATGGATCCTGAACTCTGGAACTGAGCAGCCCTAGTAGCACACTGCACATGGTCCAGTGTGTTCTTTCATAGGCTCTTCTGTAGAGCAAATTTAGCTACATAGGAAGGGCATTGGCCTTGATCTGTGGCTACCTTCTTTTTATTTTGATTTCTTCACTGACAAAATGGAGCTACTTATCTATCTTGTAAGGTAATTTCAAGGGACAAGTCATGGGAAGTTCTAACAACACATGCCAGTGATTTCTTTCACCTATTTTGTTGGTTTCTTGCAGTTTTGGGAGCAACTGGTAGAATAAATGAAGGGGGTTCTGATGGATAATTAGTGTGAGAAAAACCAAGTATAAGGCATTGAGTGAAGTCTGCGTACTCAAATAAATGTGGGCTTCTACAGAGTCTCTTTAGGCTACATCCTGAGGGTCTGTGGTTTAGAAAACTAGACAGAATGCTTGGGACACAGCTGTCATAGAGTTTAATAATTCTATCAGAAATTTTAGGACTATAATGGGTCCCGAGGGTTTCGAGCCAACTGGGCATCTCTCAAAAGAATTACGGCCAACCTGTCTGTCTCCAGGCCTGCTGACCTCTGCTGCCTTTCCACGAAGAGCCTCAGAGTTTTCCCTTTTGAATTGTGTTATTCTTGCTGTTTGGTTGTTGGCCTTAGACACCAGAAAACCTTGTTAATGCAGTGATCTGGGAGGAGCTTGCCTAGAACTGATCTCTATGGGGCACTAAATTCTTAGCCAGACCAAGTAGCAGGCTATCCAACACCAGACTTTTGGGTCAGTGATATCAACTGGTTAGCCAGCCATGCTTTGGAATTAAGCTACCAGAGTCAATATAGCCATATCTTCTTGGCTAGCTAGAATATAGAGGAAAATAGAGTCATGACCAGTTCCAGCAAGAGGACATGTTTGTAAAACCTAAATTAGTCCATTTTCTCTCCATCTCCAATCTTGAGACAAACTTTGCAATTTCCAACTGGATTTGAATACTCCCTTCTATACTCATCTGCCAGAGGACCTTGAGAAAAATATTTTCTAATATCCCTAAGTAAGTTTTTTTTTCCAAAAGGAACTGTTATTATCTGTTGAGAGATCAGGCAAGATGAAGTGTATCAAACACTGAAAGGTTTCTGAGCTTTCCTAGAGGATAGCTATTTCTGTTTTCTCTTAGCAAGGATCCATCTTTCCTCAGAACACACATGGCTTGGTCACTGCCTTTGTTCAGGCTTTGCTCAATAGCTACTTTCTTGACTGACTTTTCTATTACATAAAATAGTAAATTGTATATATGTGCCAACATTTACCCTGTCTTTTGTCTTATTTTCTTTCTATACTTAATTTTAGAGAATCTCTATATTACTAAATCTATCTGTCTCTCTATCTCTCTATCTATCTATCTATGATCTATCTATCTATCATCTATCTATAATATATCTATCTATTAGATAACATCTATCACCTTTCATCTATCATCTCTCTATTACCTATCAGTTTTCATCTATGTATCATTTCTCTCTATATATTTTATATACAGATATTCATCCACCTATACATCTATATCTCTATATTATTTTTTTGTCTACTCATTAATCTGTTCGTGTTACATCCACATGGCTCTGTCTATCTTGTTTATGTTTTCTCTCTAGATTTTATACTGAGAAGGAGATAGGCATTTTTTTCATCTGCTGTATCACCAGCAGTTAGAATGGGGCCTTGCACTTAACAGATAATCAGTAAATATTGAATGGCATGATACATACTGTTGTTTTTAGTAATTATGTTTGGGTTTATAAAGATTAATTTAATCATTACATTTACTCACTAACTAGAAAAGCATCCTGTAACAACTTCCATTTAATAACAACCACATTTAGGGTATAGTTGTTCATATTTTCTGATCTGGATTAGTGAGTTAATCAGTGTACTAACACATCTTCAGACCAGCCTTTAGAACTGTACGGTACCCATCTTGCCCTACGAAACTACCTTTGGCTGAAGGGAAGTCCAAGATCATGCCTTCTCCCAAAAGTCAGCTCACTTCTAGTGCCTGGGTACTCTACTGTGTAGAGGTCTGATTGTACTAATGCTGATGGGCCATCTCATATCCTTGGGAAATTGGCTGTATCCTCTGCTGCATCAGTCAGAAACCAACTTCTCCCTCTGCCTAGCCCTGGCCTTCCCTCGCCCGACCCCCAACACCTTGAGGCTGAGAATTTTCCAAGTAAGAATTTGGCTGTAAACGTTCTAAATTGTTGGGTCCTCTCTGTGCCCCCTGATCTGCTCCTGCAGGGGTTTTACCTCACCTTTTATTTGTGAAACGGTACCCTTTTCCATACCACTTGCAGACCCTGTGATGGAGTCTAGTCAATGGGAAGCAGACACTATTTTATTGCCTGCATTACTGAAAATGTCTTTATCTTGCTCATCCAAGAACAAATGCTGAGTGTCTGCTCTGTGCCCAGAATGGTGCTAGACTCTCTGAACTGAGACATTTCACCTGTTTCTAAAGTCTCTGGTACAGCCAGCAGTTGCAGCTATCGGGGTGATACTCTGGTCCCTTCCCTGAATGGGCAAGAGTCACATTTTAACTATGATGCTAGTTCAAAAAGTATTCTTCAACTGTCTATTAACACAGCTTCCCGAGTCTTTCTTCAGGTCAATCTGGGTGATGGATTCTAAGTATACCTGCATTTCATTTGACTTAAAAGTAAATTGGGTCAAATGCTGTGAATATTTTCCTTTTATTTGTTTAATGGGTCTTAGAGATCTATCCATGTCACTCACACAGGTCACCCTTATTATCTTGTGGGTCAAAGTAAGGCCATGGAGTTTTCATTAGTCTGCCATTTTATTTAATCATCCAACAAATAGCTGCCAAGTCTGTCCAAAGTCAGTCTTGGCTGTGGCCAAGATCAAGGATGTGTGTATCTTCAAAGAAGGAAGATTCTAGTGTGCAAATCAGAAAGATACCAGAAGGTTTTTTTTTTCAGAGAACATATGATATTTGGGAAAAAATAAATTAGGACAATGGATAGTATGGAGAAGCCAAATTTTAAAAAGGGGTAAGATTTAATTAAAAAAAAAACCAGCAGGTTAAGCAGTGTAAGGTAGTGTTTCTTAGGAATTAACATTATAACTAAGTGGGGGAAGACAGTATAGGCAAAAACGTGAGCTAAGCAGATGTCACAGTTGCCCATGACCAGAGTACCGTGGGTCTTTCCGTGACTAGATAAAAGCCAGTGTGTGATAGCTGCAGAGAGGATGCAGCAGCGCAGACACAGTTTGAGTGGCTCACATGCTATGTGCTTGGTCCTTAGAGTAGCAACATTCAGTGGCGGTATGTCACTTTCACAAGTGGGGCTTAGTGGGAGGGTGTTTTAAGAGTAAATGAGACTTCTGCCTACTCTACCCTACATTTTCAGGTGTGAGCTTCCTTCCTCTGCACACTCTGAGCACCATTAAGGTCCACCATGAGGTGACACCATGAATGAGGACTTTTGCAAGAGCCCATGTTAGCCTGTTATGACTTCAAACACCTAAAACCTTGCATTAAATAAATAAAGTTGTTTTTTTTTAAAGTTAGCATGCCTCAGGCTTTCCATTATAGTAATCCAAAAATGGAAGGACATCGAGTGTATATCTATTTATTGAAGGGATTGTTCTGAACTATTTCCCAGCCCCTGACAGGAATATCCCAAGGGATTTCCTCTCTCTGAGAAATAGATTATAAAATTCATTCAAACTTAATTATTGATTAAAAATATTTATTAAGCATTTACTATGCATCAGAGTCAAAAGAGCAAATGAAGCTAATACAACATCTGTCCTCATTCAATAAAAGAGACAGAAAATATTTCTGAAAAATAAGTAAATTGGCAAAAATAGATATTTGATCATGAGATGTTGGCCTGAGCACTACATTTGCAGGTGGCAAAGCCTGGCCTCTTCATGAACTCTCCTTCCCACGGCAGAGAATAGCCGTGCTCCCAGAGAAGATAAATAATGCCCTCTACGAGGGCTCACAGGCATCAGAACCTACTTTAGCCACGATATTTAGTGCACCCTTGTCCATCATTTGTTTGCAGCCCTCTGGAAATTTCTATTTACATGATAGTGGCATCTGTTTTCCTGCTTTTCCCTCAAGTGTAGTCTACGTAAAGAGAATGGTGCCTCTGAAATTGTCTGTGACCACCCAGGCTGCGAACCTTATTGAACACAGCACATACTTCATCTGCCAGTATTTGTCAATATCACTTGGGTATATTCTAATTTGTGTGTATGAATTCACATTTGTGTGTTCATGTACTGGTGGGCAAGTGTGCAACATGTGTGTGCGTGTGTGCGAAGACCAGAGGTCAACTTCTGTTGTTTCCTGGGAGACAGCTACCTTGTTTTTATCAAGACAGGGTAGGGTCTCTTACTGGCTCGGAGATGACTAAGCAGGCTTGGTTGACTGGTCATGGTCACCATGGATAACCCCACATCCATCTCCCCAATAGTGGAATTATAAACCTACACCACCCCTTCCATTTTTAAAAAACATGGGTTCTAGGAACTGAACTCCAGTTCTTGCGCTGATAAAGCAGTTTTCCTGACTGGTCTTCCCAGTCCTCGGTCTTATTTTTTGACGTTTGTTGTAAGTTGTATAACAGCTTTTGAGCTTCTGCCCTGACAGCATTTCAGCCATGTATCTCTTCACCAGTTTTCTCCAATTACACAGTCTTTAGGGAGATCCCTCCTTGGAATGGCATCCTCGTGCCTGACAATGTCAACCATCAGAGTAGACAGAAGTGCTTACTCCACAGGGACAGTGCCCAGGATGGGAAGAGTGAAGCTTGGGAGACAGGGCATTTTGAATTTATGCTCTCGTGTTGACTAGACATGTGGCCTTGGGCAAAGCACAAATGATGTCTGAGCTTCACTTTTCTGTTTCCAACATGAGCCTGAGGGCAAGAACAGGCTGGATGAAGAGGCACTGAACTCAGGAGCAAAATCCAAATGCTGCCCAAAAACATCAATCATAAAAATCAACATTTTAATGCGGTGCTTAATACGGTTCAAAATTAACACACCATCTACCATGGAAGCCTCAAGTACAGGCAGGCTCTGACAGGACCAGAAACAGAGCAATGAGAAAGAGCCCAAGTTGCATGCACGTACCATTGATTTCTGCTACTGTTTCATGCACCTAACAATGCCCAATGGCACATTGGTCATTAGGATGCACACTGGTGATCCAGAGCTAGTTCTGCACAGTAATTTGCTGCCACTGAAACCATTTCTCTTCTCTCCTTCCCATCTCTGACCTTCTCTTCTGCTTGCTCCAGATTATGCAAGATGGGATAGATCAAAGAGTGCCCTTGACTCATGGAGGATTTATCCAGGCTATGTACAGCTCGTCAGCTCCTCTAAGCCCTAGAACCTGGGTCTGGCCAATTGACAATGTTCTTAAGTGCTTTCCTTTCATATGGATCTTTGTCTCTCAATACAACATTGGCAGCACATTTATTTACTCTCTGTGAGAGACTTGCTGCAACACTCCGGCTGGGACACTCTCTGGCTCCACGAGACTTAGCCAGACACTGTCTAGATCTGTGAGTTGAAACATTTCCCATCAGCCTCCCTCCCTTGCACAACCGAAACCTCATGCACACTCATCTCCTCGCATCCTGTGCCAAGTTCTTGCTTTATGTCCACAATTTCAGATCCATCGGGTGCTTGGGCAAGGGGCCCAATATGAAACCCTAAGTATCTTCTTGGCTCCAGCTTCCTCCTTAGTGTCATTGCCAACTCCTTCTCCCCCATGTGGTTCTGTGCCCTCACTGGTGTAGAAATGAAGGTTTTCTAAGCTTCTCAGAATAGATTCACACTTTTTTTCAGACTGTATGGCTTCTCCCTGGAACCACAGAATCTGTCCTTTTCCTACCAGTATAAAGTGACCTGAACCTAGAGGTTCAGGGAGAATGCTCAGATGTTTTGATGGACAGTTAGGGGCACCAGACATTCCAAGGAAGGATGTTGCCAAAGGCTGTTTGATGAAGTTGGGGGACACAGAACAGAATTGCAAAGGTAAGTCTTTATTCTGATGGAAAATAGAAAAGAAATTTACAGTACTACCAAGAATAGATGCATGCATGTGGGTGGAAAGACAATCTTATGTACTGTGTGGACAGCTGAGGAATGTGTCTGGTATTTTTTTTTATTTAATGTGTGTGTGTGTGTGTGTGTGTGTGTGTGTGTGTGTGTGTGTGTGTGTGTTCCCTTTACTTCTGTATATGTATCACTGTTCTACCTGGTGTCTGACTCCACAAGAAAGCATCAGATCACCTGGAATTTGAGTTACAAATGGTACCATGTGGGTACTGGGAACAGAACCCAGGTGATGTGCAAGAGTGCTCTTAATTACTGAGTCATCTCTCCAGCCCCAATGGTCCACTTGAATGAAATAAGAATTCTGAACAACTAAGTGGTCACTGACATCTCAGGGAAAAAGGCCATTTTCTCAAGGAGATGCAGGAAAGAAGCCATGATTCTTGCTCCCTCGTGCTGTCCCTGTGATATATGCAAGGGCGATTGAGGACAATGAAGAATGCAGTTGGCAAGGATCCAAAGACTGAAGCTCGCCTTCAGATTGCTCAGACATCCTGTGTTTGAATCTAGGAGACTGTCAGAGGCCTCAGTTTCCCTTCTACACACTAGGAACATCTCCTGATATTGTTTAAAATTGGTTCTTATGGTTTTGTCAGAACTCTGGGTGAGGAGTAGCCTACCTAAAACAGGGACAGAGCAGGCAGATCATGAATCTCAAACACCCATCTTGTTTCAAGTCTGTAGTTTATTAGTGGGTAAATGTATTCAGAACCTCCTCAAACTGCCGAGCTGCTATGCTTATGTGTGCCAATACCCACTTCACCAATGAGGCTTTAGGAGGTTACCCTACAGGAAGGTCCTGCTTTAGCCCTGGAGGCTAGAAACTCATTGGTGCAAATCAAACGTCTGAATTGAGAACACACAATAAGATATATACACACAACTATTGTGCTCAAGTGATGTTAAAGCCAGTACAAAAGACAGACACATGAACCTACAATAAAGGGGGAGATGAGTTTAAGAGGAGGGGTGTAGAAAACTCTGCAGGAGCTTGGGTGCTTATCTCAGAAGTTTGGTGGCAGGGATGAGTGTTGTCCAGAGACTGTGTCCTTGAGACTGTGGTGGTCAGAAGTCAACTGAAGTTAAAGGTCAAAGATAAGCATTCAGGTGAAACATAAGTTTCCTACTTCCATCAGTGGTCCATACACTGTTGGAGCTTGCAACTCTCTGGTAACTTTGAGCTTCATCCCTCCCACTTTTTGTTGTCTTATTAGTAATTGGGTTTTAATTGCCTTGTTCTTTTCTATGAATAGAACCCTATAGAACATGACATACCTCTGAGTGTTTACACTAGGCAGAGAAACTTGTGTCATGGGCTTCTGACAACATGCAACTAGAAGAAGGTTTCACAGTACACACTTTGGGACCCAAGGTGAGCTTTAGGCCAGGGAGACAAATAACCTGGAGGAGCTGTTTAAAGAGAAAAAGGTTGTACTGGGCTCATACGATCTGTGGTGAGCTTGCTCCATTGTTGAGTGCCTCTGGTGAGGTGGAACTTCATGGTTGCCAGACCGTGTGGTTGACCAAAGTTGTTCACTTCAAGGCAGCCAGGAAGGAGAAGGGTACAAGTGTTTGAGGAAGTGGGGAGGAAGGGAGAGCTAGAGAAAAAGATAGAGATAGAGCTAGATAGATATAGAGAGGTAGAGAGAGGAAAAGGGGGAGGGAGGGAGGGAGAGAGAGAGGGAGGGTGGGAGAAATGGGGAATGAGGCTTGCACCTGCACCAGGAATGCTGGCTTATGCTTGTAATCCCAGCATTCAGAAAGTGGAGATATTGGGATCAGAAGTTCAGCATCACAGCTGTGTCACAAGTTCAAGATACAAGAGACACTGCCTCAAAAAAAAAAAAAAAAAAAAAAAAAAAAAAAAAAAAAAAGAAAAGAAAGAAAGAAAGAAACTAGAAGAAGGGTTGGGGTGATAGAGATAAGAGTAAGGTTGGCTGGAGACACAGAGCCAGAGAAGGTACTATACAGAATGTTGAGTTGCATTCAGGGTTGTAGCCAGTTAGAATCAGCTTGGGACTCGCATCATCACGCCTGCCCATAAGTTCCACCTGGTAACAATACTGCCCCTAAAAGCGAGAGGACAAAAAGGAAGAGGGACAGACAGATGAGAGACTATCTGCTACAGTCCTGTCAATGCACACGATCCCTCTGGAGCATTCTCTTCAGCATCCTCCTTTGAGCTTGCTCTCACCAGTTTTCATCCTTTTTTTCATAATCCTTCTGGTTCCCTGGGTACTTCTAAGAGCACTCCTATACCTCTGCCATCTTCTATTCCCTCTGGGAGCCATCACTCTACCACTTGCTGTGACAAGTTTCCAAGATGCTTAGAGATGTCAGGCCCTCTGAGGGCTCTTCCAGGGACAACACACATTTGTGACAAAGTGCTGAAGGATATCCAGCCCATCATTTCAGACAGCCACTTCCCTACTATTTGTCACCCCCACAGGTGGTGTCAGAGACTGCTGCCTTCCTCTTCATTACTTCTAAGCCATACTTCACGGTGACCTTAATAAAAATTTAAAGACCATATAACATACATTATCCTGTAGGTGTGTTAATTAGTCTTCCTATGACATCATCTCTGCTCCTGGGATTTTTTATGGCTCTCATATGTCTTAAGGGAAAAGGTTCAACCATTCTTTACATAACTAACATAAAATTATGTTTTAGTTTGCTGGGAAGCAAAGGGGAAAACGGCCTTTAACATGTCACCATCTAAACATGATAGCAAAATAAGCATTGGACAATGTATTTATTTTGATCAAATATAAGTCATTTTATAATTAACTTATTGGTTTTAAATTAAGTTATTGTTTTTTTAATAGTTAAACCTAATCTATCACCAGCATCACACATTTTTCATTGAATAATTTTAAAAGATTGTAGCTTTTTGAATACTGTGAGATTTAGGTGCTGGGTAAGGAGGTTAGTAGGGTACCCTGCTTGATGTGGGCCCAACATTTTATTTCATACAGTTACAAAAGAAGATACAGCATTAGATGTAAATATGCCAGTGACACTTCTACCATTGAATTTATGCCAGGTCTCTGAGAAGGCCTATCTTCTTGAAGTGCACTTTATACATTTAGTAACATTTAGTAACAGAACTAAATGATTTGTTTCCTTTAAAATGTTTGCTTTGTTTACTTGTATGTGTATGCATATGTTTGTATGTGTATATGCATGTGAGTGCAGGTACATTCAGTGGCCAGAAGAGGGTGCTGGATCCCTTGGAGCTAGAGTTGCAGGCAGTTGCAAGTGCCTGATATGATTGCTGGATACCAAGCTCAAGTCATCTGCAAGAGCATTCCGTGTTCCTAAACAGCAAGGCATTTCTAGTGCCCTTAAATTGTCACTTTCATCTCAATGTTTTGATACTTTTAAACTATTTTGCATTAACCTTTCAAACACTAATTGAATGATACTGAAGAGAAAATCATGCAATTTACCAGAGATGCAGAATTTTTTTTTGAAAGTCAATCGAGTCTTATTTTAAGTAGTCCAAACAGCATCACTAACCATGTGTGCATTTAGCCAGTATGGAATTAGTAGAGACTATATCTAAAGTATAGTAATATGAAATTAAAAGATATGCCATCTGGTTTATATTGTCTTGAATTGTTTCTCTCTTCTCATTGTATACTTCTCAAAGTGAGGAAAGGATTACCCATTCATTGGTAGCAAAACTTCCCAGACAACCCTGGATTTGTTAAACAAAATGATTTCCCGGGGGGCATGTGGATAATTCAACCAACAAAAAATGAATATAGTCCTCTTTTTTTCCACTCAGGATTTAAACATATGGTCCTTATTATTTCAGGAGGTGATACAAACAGAACTCATGATTTTATTTGTAAAGGGTTTATGGGAATATGGGAAGCTAGAGAATGCCTTATTCTCTCCTCAGGGTCCCTGTCACTGACAAGAGGATGGAGCCTTGGTATCTTCATTTGAATCTTGCAAGATTACAGGTTTCTCAGCAGCAGAGACTCAAACCACTAACACTTGTTTATCCTTCCCACATAATACTTATGGAATCAGTGGCTGTGGTGCAAGTTGGTCAGTAGGATAGGCTGAAAGAAAAGGAGAGAAGATCATGAGTTCGAGGCTAGCTTGAGATAGCTGACTGCTGAGGGGTGCTGCTAAGGTGACAGTGTTTGAGCAGCATGCTTAAGGACCTGGGCTCAGTCTCTAGTTAAAATGTAAACTTATCGAGTACCTACTGTGAATTCAGCATTGATCAAAATGCTTAATTAGCTCTTCGCCTTCCTGCAATCACTTTTTTAAACATATATTTACACCTTATACCAATTTTATGGTTGGAACACCGAAGTGGAGAGGCAGCTAGCTGTTAAGGATAGAGACAAGAGCCACATTCATGATAGAAAAATCAGACAAACGCCTCAGGAGTAGTGTCCTGCTGTAACCCATTAAAGTCTTCGTCACTAGACATCAAGGCTACATCTGTACTAAACTAGCATTGTCTTTTTATCCAAGGGAAAGTCCTGAGATGATTCAAGGTGACCCCATGACTCTATGTCCGTGCTGGATATAGGATATAAGATACTTTAATGATATAACATCTTTTGGGGGACCTCAGCAGTAAGCAGTGACTTTTAATGAAGCACTGGCCAGCCACTGGGTGCAGAACACCAGGAAGTGGGTTTGTTATGTTTCTTTTGGTGTCCAAGGCAAATATGTTGGTATAACAGATGATGCCAATGCGGGGGAAGGGACTCAGGCCACTTCCTGTTGACAGGAGGAAAACTGCCAAGCAATGGAAACAAAGTCCTGAAACTTGTTAATGAATTAAACCCTATTGATTGATATCCAGGAATGGTCGAGATGTAGAGACTAAGAGAGAACCCCCAAAAGGTAGAAAGCCCACAATAATTAGTTAGAATAGTTTTTGTTGTTTGCGTTTTAGGTATTGGATCAATAATGCACCGTTAATAATTAAAGACCAGGATAAATATACCAATTCCAGATTAGAGCCTTGAGCATTAAATTGCTGGTACCAACGGCTTTTTTAATAGGCTCTAATCTCCCCAGATGTACTGAAGGGCTATAATGTGACTCTGTAAGCTGTGGATTTGGTGAGAAATATGAGGTTGTTCAGAATGGAGACAGTTGAGGGGTCCCAGGGTGAGTATCCTACAGGGCTAGATATGGTTGGTTTGAAAGAGAAGCATCTCTTTTATCCTGACTCAGGTTTAGTTTAGTGGCTTACAGAATAATGGAGAGGACTTTCTATTCATCAGAGGTTGGCTGGAAATCTGCCACTAGGAAACAAAGCTTGGGGCAGGAAGAGGGAGAGATCTGGTGGATCTTCAATTCAGACTAGGGGTTAGTAGCCAGACACTGGAGATGCCAGGAAAGGACACACCCTGAAGAGGTCAATTTAACAACTAGGATAGTGTTAGGGTAGACTACTTGACTTTAGATAAGGTAATGATTTTCTACAGTCCTGGAGAAAAGGGGAACAGGACACAAGACACATGTTGTTAAAAGAGTTTTTAGTTCAAGAAGTCATGTTGCAATTTCATAACAACAAACAGCCGCATTCCACATATGCATAGGACAGTGTGCTCAGGGAAGAGTGTTCTTGGGGGACTGTATGCTCAGGGGACAGTTTGCTCAGGGGACAGTATGCTGGCTGTGGGAGTGTGCTCAAGGGACAGTGTACTCAGGGAATGGTGTGCTGAAGAGCATGTTCTGTCATAAAGAACCAGTCGGCCTGAATCCACATTTCCTGTGGGACCTTCTGGCTGGATTTCCTGAGTGACTCTTCCCATCGGGAAGGAAGTTGACTATGTCCACATTGGTCTGGTCCCTAGCCAGGTACATCTCATGCTTAAAAATAAAAGATACATCCACACCCATCCTTACTTCATTTTGTCCCCCCCCCCCTTTTTATGGCTCTGATTTTCTGATTTTGTTGACTCTTTTCTCTCTCTCTCTCTCTCTCTCTCTCTCTCTCTCTCTCTCTATCTATCTATCTATCTCTCTCTCTCTTTCTCTCTCTCTCTCCCCATCCCCCACCCACACACACACTCTCTCACTGTCTCTCTCTGTCCCTCTCTCTCCACTCTCTCTGTCTCTCTCTCCACTCTCTCTCTCTGTCTGTCTCTCTCTCCACACACATACATGCTCTCTCTCTCTCTCTCTCTCTCTCTCTCTCTCTCTCTCTCTACACACACACACACACACTCTCTCTCTCTCTGTGTCTCTCTCTGTCTCTCTCCACTCTCTCTCTGTCTCTCTGTCTTTCTACACACACACACACACACACACACACACACACAGCACAAAGCATAGGATGTCTCTTATTTCTCTATTGAGGCCCATCATGAGTTCAGCTCACAGTGGGTCAGAACCACCTCTGCAGAGTTTTTGCCTCCATTTTTCTCACTCATTTTTATCTCTCCCAAGTCAATGGCCTCTGTTTTAGTGTTGTTGACTCTTGGTTTCTATGACTCTTTACCTTATTGAACTTGGCCATGACTATGGCCCTGTGGCTCACACATGTCTTCCTAGAACCCTGAAGCAAAATATCTTGAAGATCACAGACATGTAAATACCACATGTCACATGTTTGTGCACATGCGTGTGCATGTATACACACCCACACACACACATTCATCATGATGAGTCTCTTGACAAATTTCCTAAGAAGCGCTTTGTACTAATGTTCACTCCTGGAAAACATGATTGACTTTCAGTAAATATTTTATGATTCTTTTTTTCTGATGAAGTAATTGTTCCTTTTCCAGAATTTTTTTCTAATGATTATCCTATCATCGTAGTTTTTGGTAACTTTATCAACACTCACATCCATCGGTGTGCTCCCTCATTGTGTTCTTGATAACTAGTTACTTTCCTCATTGATTTTGGCAAAATGCTTAACAAAAACAGCTTAAGGAAGAAAGCCTTTATTGTTCTCATGGTTTAGGAAAGGACACAATTCATCATGGTGGGTGTGGTCTGAGCAGGAGTTTAAGGCAGTTGGTCATACTGTGTGTGCAGTCAAGGAGCAGAGAGTAGACTAGAAGGAGTATAAGGCAGTTGTTCACACTGAGTGTGCAGTCAAGGAGCAGAGAGTAGACTATAAGACATAAATGGGATTTATTGCCACAAGCTGTGGCTTCCAGTGTCCCCCTTCCTCCATCTGTCAAACCTTTGTCAACCTTCCAAAGCATCACCTATGGCTGGGGACTCTTGAGTATGTGAGGAGACAATTCAGGCATCCCAACCTCCCCTCTGATTCACCCAGTGATACAGAGCTGCTGTCTCCTAAAGAAAGCCAATTCCATTAACTGTGATAATTATGATGGCGTTGTACCTTACAATATTTTGATGTCATTGGCTCTAGGTCTTGGTTCATAGTATATATGTGATATTTCAGGATATGTCTTTGACCCTGTCCTCAGTCATCTATTCTTTCAACTTTCGTTGAAACATGTTGTGTGCTCTTTTTTGTGCTCTGCTTGAGGCACAGGAATATTTCTCAATGGGGATGTAAGCACATCTGGCACACAGACCTCTAACAGTCTAGAAGACAGGTAGTGGACTCTCTTTTGTCTCTTTCTGAAAGGTTCTAAGTTCAAACACAGAATCTCACTCATCCCTGTCATGCTTTCAGAAGTCAGGAGGTTAATTTTGATGGCACACATTGAACCAGTCAATGACTGAAGCCTCCCGTCGTCTGTGTGTCAGAATCTTGACTTTGCCTGAATAAATATTCGTTAAAATAGAACTTAAATATAATCTTTAAAGGGTGAATGTGTTAGCCTAGCCTTGTGATTCCAGTACTAAGAATAAGTACAAGTTCTGGGGTGTGTGTGGGGGGGCAGAGAAAGAAAGATGGGATTGCCAAGATGTCTTTTAAATCAGGTCATCTTTCAATAGCTTACCTAGTCTTATGTAATCAGCTTAGTAACAAATCATATTTATTTTTCCTTTCAATACATGTAATTTTCTATTCACACACACACAGGAACACACATACATGAACACACACCAATACAATTCATCTTTTTTTATGTGCAAAGTATCTACCTCATTCTTAGAAAATCTCCTCCTAAGTTTATATCTATGGGTTTCCACAGTATTTAATTCACCCATACACTTTCTTCTCCTTGTTCAGTCTTACTTGGTATTAAACTGAGCCTTGGGTTTTCACTTCAGAGAATAACATAGAGTACACCCTGACTACAATGCTCACATGCTGGCTAACGCTGAATGTTTGATTGTGAGCCAGGTGTTGAGCTAAGTGATTTTTACACAGGGTGTTTTATTTTCTTATCATAGCCATTCTAGAAGGATGAGCATGTAAAGGTTACAAAAACAATGTAAGCTAGGAAAGCTCATTTGAGGGTCCCAGGGGGTAAGTTCCTGCAAGTCTGGGATGAACTAGGGTGAGTCTACAGTGGAGAACTCTGGCTAAAGGATGCTGTGGCTGTTACATCTAACAACAGTGTTTTAATATTCTATTCAGAAACTAAATTCTATCTAAAAAGGCCCTTTTTCTTTCCCCTCTGTTCTACCTGATTCTAATAAATGTTCTCTCTTCTCTGCTTTTTCTGTAACTTCTTCCATTCCTTGCTCTCTTATTTAAGCTATGTGTATATGTGTGCATGTATGTATTTGTCTGCCTACTTACCATCCATCTAGATCTACAATGTATCTACCTACCTGCCATCTATCTAACATCATCTAACACTCCTCCCTTCTTTACCTTCTCATCTTTTATTTTTGTAATAATGTTATTTTTATTCAATTTTTCCCATTTTTATTTCTAAGCCACATACTTTAGGCTTCTTCTAACTTGGTGTAACCAGAGTATCAGATGAAAGAAACCCAGAAATGAGCCACAGGGAGTGAGGGTTCTTGCCTGAGTCAAGCCACTTGCCCCTTGACCTCGAGTTCTTAATGCCAACACTATCTTCCTGGACAGAATCCAAAAGACTGCAAGCATTACTCATGTGCCAAGCACTGGGGTTGCAGAAGGTTAGAATATGGCTACTAGATTAAACTCTTTGTCATGTTCTGCACCAGCTTCTTGGCATCTTTCATTGTATGTACTCTTTTCAGGAATGATGTTAATTGATAGAGCTTTTCATTTTGACAAAACCAAGAAGAAAACAATGGTCACAAAAGTTCACACCTAGGTTTAGTGCATGATGGGTTTGGAGTATTAAACAAGTCCCAAGATCTGATTTTTTTTATGCTGTATGCCATACAATGAATACTATAAATGTGTGGTATAACAAGACATTTGTAGGAAAGCAATGGGTCTGAGATCAAATCAATGTTAGGCATTCTGGGCTAAATAAAATTCAGCTGGGTCACACTTTTATGACAGAGTCGCAGTTCATAGAGACATACATATGGCTCCCCTTTGAATCTCTTTCCCTAACATTATTATGGCATGGTGCTAGACTCTAAGGGAAAAAAAGAGACTATCTTGAGACTTAAATATAAACTCATATGTAATTCTATGTAGTTCTATGTAGGGCCCAACATCATCAATAAGAATGCATACTTATGCTAAGTGATACTCCTAATGTAAGTGACACACACCCATTCTTCTTATAAGGGTAATTCGTAACCAAAAGGCAGGGGCATGCTTCAGTGGTGACGGCAGTGGGCAGTACTTTAGGACCAACGACTGCCTTTTTAGTAACTGACATGTTCCATATAGATTGAAATGTCATTTCTTAACCTCTTCTTCTAACCGCCTTTAGTATTTAACAAATAATGTTGCATTGTTGGAAATGTCAAGGCTCCATTGGATAGGGCTGAGTCCACAGTGATTCATGTTGGCTTCATTCATTTAAAAAAAATTAGCATTCATTTGAGTGCTGGGGCTGTTTAGCTTTCAAAGGATTCTCTTTTACTAGAAAGGCAAACGATGTTGAATTGTTTCTATAAGGCAAGTAGCCTCAAATTAAAATGAAAAAATAATATGCGTTAGCTGGTAAGATGGGTCTCTTTTTCAATGACTACTACAAGTTTTAATACAGAAATCATATGAGTTTAAGCCCAAAGCCACTGAGCCCATTCACCCAGTAAAAAGAGGTAAGAGGCAATCATGCCTGGATGTGGCAGTGGGTACCCGAAGGTACTTGATGGTTTCCATGTGTTCTCATAAAGGCATGGACATGTTCAACATTGACATCAGTTTCTTGGTTAGAACTTCTCTCAGAAACAGGACCCAAGACAAGAGTTTTCCTCATTGTGGGTGGCTGGGAACTCACGTTATAAGACAGCCTTTCTAAACTAAAGGGTATATTTCCTTTACTCTACTCAATGCATATTCCTTTGACATAACAATCAAGATTTAGGATCTTTAGTAGTTGCATTTTTCTTGCTTCTGGCATTATCCCAAGGAAGTGCTTTGAATAAAGTAGGTGTGGCTCAACCAGAGAGTGAGTTTCCATTCTACTAGGAACTGACCAGCAGTTTTCAACCATCCTCATGTTTCAACCCTTTAATATAGTTCCTCATGTTGTGGTGACCCTCAACATAAAATTATTCTTGTTGCTACTTCATAACTGTAATTTTACTGCTAATGTTAGGAATCAGAATGTAGATATTTGGTTTTTTCAGTGGTTTTACTCGACCCTCCATGAAAGGGTCAATTGACTCCAAGGGGTCATGAGAACGGTTGATCATTGCTGGTCCAGTGGCAGAAGAATCTGTCTTACAACTCTTGCTGGGTGCTGAGTGCAAGAGAGACAGACTGTTCATTTTCCAACCCCTATTCCTCCTTGATTGTGCATAGTCATGCTCAGACATCTCAGCCCGCACAGAGCACAGGACACAGTCTGGAGCTGCAGGATGACAGCCATGAATGTGAAATGAAACTTCTGGGAGTAAGCTCTAGATTGCAAGAAAGTGAGTTAGCTGCCTTACAAAGGAGAGGGCAGGCCAACCTCACCGTCAAAATACAACCCCTAATTCCCGTGGAGGATACAACACATACCTGAAGAATGAATAGAGTGATGACCATGAGCAATCATTTTGTAAAGATCATAGCAAAGACATGGGCTTCAGAAGGCCCATGTTGCAGCCTCAGAGTGTGATCTTGACCTTGACCAGTAACCACCCCTTTCTGAGCCTCAGTTCTCTACATTATGTGATAAAAGGGTTGAGGGGCATGCTTCCTATAAGCACCTCGCTGTAATATTCTGTGGATTATGGGTGGAATATAGATAGCCTCATTAGACCAAGGGATCATATTCTAAGTGAAAGACATGATTTCATTTTAAAAACACTAAGAAATGGAATGAGTATGTTAACAAGAAAGGGCAATTAATGCAGTCATGGTAATCATATTATGGCCTTCTGTCCTTTTAAAAAGAAAGGCTAATCACTGCATGAATAGGGGTACACATACACAATGGAGTTATTCGGCAATCATTATAAGTTTATAAAGAGGGCTTTATAGCATTGAAAGTTGGGTGTGCATTACATATATACATACATGTACATACATATATATGTATATATGAACTAGGGACAATAGGCTTGTGTCATTTTACAAACAGAAGCACTATAACAAATGGGAACATAAATGTTTAAATGGCTCAAAACAGAAGGTAGAGAAGATGCTCCTGAGGAAGCATATCAGGCCCCTCTGACCTTTCTCACTTGGTGAAAGAAAAATGACAATGAGCATCCATGAGAAGGTTGGGAGGGATGGATGGATCTGACATATTCGCGTTAATATTTATGATCATTCATCATCTTGGTGTGTGCACACTGTGAGCGCACATGCCACAGTACACACTTCATACACACATATGAAGGTCAGAGGACAACTTGCGGGAGTCAGTTCGCTTCTTTCACCATGTGGGTCTTGGGGCTTGAACTCTCGTCAACAGACTTGGTAGTAAGTGCTTTTACTCACTTCTAGGTCACCTTGCTGCCCTGATGTGTGATATAATGTTAGGCAAGTGTTCAGGCGCTATCGTTAGATCTTTATCTCTGTGAAGTGGAACTGTTATCTTCAGTTTCTATATCTGTAAAATGGGTGCATCCAGAATTGTCTGTACATGCCATGCAATGCTTTGTCTTGGAAGGTCGCTCTGTTACCGTAGAGTAATGCTAGGTGTGTGAGCCTGTGGTTTGTTGACTGATGCCATCCGTATTAATCTTTGTGCTTTTTTATCAGAGCCTCCATAATCAGGCTTTAGTAACCCACACTCATTGGTAATAATTTTAGAGGCTGTGAGGTCCAAGACCAAATTGCTAGTGGATTTGGATCTAGGGGTATGCTACCTTCCTTCAGTACTTGAGTATGGGTAAAGGAAAGGATTGTTTCTATTTCAACACCATGACGGCATTACCCCAAAGACCTCATCTAAGTCTCATTATATCTCAAAGCTGTGTCTCTGAATATCATCATAGTGGTTGTTAGAGCTTTTGAATTTCTGACCCACAGAACCTGTGGAAGATAACTGGTGGGGAGAGTGGTTTTATAGCTGATATCAGTGGATGTAAAGTCTGATCAATGACTATTCTAAATCAAGAGTTTGAGTCACCCTTATTCACCATTAATGTAAAATGGCTGCAGGGTTGCCCAGGGACAAGCAGGGTCAAGGAGGAAATCTGAAAGACTTGGGCTCACTGTAACTGCCCTCTCATCTTTGTTGCCTTTGAAATGATAGATTGTACATAGACGTTGTGTTTTTCATCTTATTGGGCTTTACATACTCACATTTTTTCTTACCTCGTTATTAGCAACTACCAAGCAGAAATTTATCATAGGCAAGACAGCCAACTCTTTAATTAATGGCTGGGAGTGTGGACCCCGGATGAGGCCAATTGAAGCACTCAAGTCTGGCCACTCACTCACAAAAGCAGGCCTAGGCTCTTTTAAGACCATATGAAAGCATCGTTAAAGGAAATGGACGCGGATGATTGCTTGCTGATTAGAAAACATTGGGATTAAAAGCAATGTCCTTTTCATTATGCGAGCGACTCCTTTTAGTACCAAATTATGTTAGTACAGCATAGAAATTAATTTATTATCCCACCTATAACAATCCATTTTCATCCATAATTGATGTAGTAATTAGGGATATAGGAAGTTGAATTTCTATCTAAAAAGAAAAAAATCTAAGACAAATACTGAAAATGTGCATCTATCAAAAGGCACCTTTCCATGTTTTGGATAAGAAATCAGTTAATAGAGTCATCTGTGTGTGTCCTTGTTTAAATAGAGGCATGTGTGCATCTGTGCATGCATGTTTGTGCATGCATGTGTGCGTATGTGAATACATATACATCCATGAGACTCCCATTGAGAGACTAAAAAGGAAGACATACATCCTCACCATGTTCATGAAACTAATACTTGAAAAGATAAACATTTCATTGCCTAGCCAGACACATTTGTTGTTATTGACTATGTAGAACAAATTACCCTCTCTTTGACTAGTCATTAAAGAATATATTGGAAAAGTTGTGTTCAGGAAATCTTCTCATGGGCACCCATGTTCATATCATGTCTATGTACATGTATGTGCATGCATGTGGAAGCAAGAAGAAAATATCTGCTGTTGTTCTGCAAGTGCTGCTATCTACTTGTCTGGGTGACAAGTTCAATCTCTCATTGGCCTGGAAGTCACCAAGTAAGCCACACTGGCTGGTGGCCAGTGAGCTCCAGGGAATCCGCTGACTTTTCCTTCCCAGTGCTGGTAAATATACTGGGCACTCTCAGTTGTTAGCAACTGTGAAACTCTTGTTCATCAAGGCAAGAAAGAGATAGGACTTGGGAGGTTTCAGAGTAATGATGGCTGCCAAGCAGAATAAGTAAAAGGTTGAATCAAAGGACCTTGGAAACCAAGGAAAGATCTTCTGAGCTAATGATGCTAAAGGCAGTTGCCACACAATCGTAAAACTTGGCTGCTTCCACCAAGGTTAAGAGATGCATCTAAATCTAGGTACTCACTCTCAATCTATGGCTAAGTATGCAGCAATGGCTCTCATCTGGGGAGCCTGCTAAGTGCTGGAGACCACAGAGAGGGGACAAAAGGACATAAACACATCCTTAGGTTGATCCAACCTCAACCTCATTACTTGGAACCAGGAAATACCTACCATTTCATCTATCCTGATGCCTTTGGGATCACGATTTTGTTCTCAGTTCATTTGGATTATTTTTTGACTACCGAGTTTTTTTTTTTCTAGTTTATCTACTTTACATAGGTAGTAGATTATGCTTTGCTTTGGGATATAAATGTTATAATAGGAAGGGTATGGGGAGAGTCAGTAAGGAACCAGGGAGGGACAGAGGACAAACAGAGGGTGATAAGTTGAATCTAGTGGGGCTTTGCTTTTCCTCACAAGAACTATTTTTAGTAACTCTTTTGCAAAACTCTAGTGAGCTCCTGATAAAGCTCCTGTTTGTCTAGCCATCATAGCCCAAAATCAAAAATAGGTAAAATAGACAGACATGGGCTAGGGTGGGGTGGCAGATGGGTAGTGGGAAGAAGGAATGCAGGACAAGGGAGGAGAGAGGTGAGAAAGGAGGAAGGAAAAAGAAGAAAGAGGAAGGAGGGGTGGAGGGAATGGAGTGACTCACCAAAACCCACCCCGTATCCAAGGAATGGGACTTGGATTTTCTGATTTTCTGGGGGGAGATTTTCATTTTGCCCTGGGCAATAGGGGACACGGAGAGGCCTGATGGAGCATTATTTCTGCTGGGCTGATAAATAGGTCAACAGGCAAGGGTGTTATGGTGATAAAATGTGATCAGTTTTATGTCCTGAGTGTCTCTTACTGGCAAATACGACTTCACCACTTTAGAGACCTCTTTGGTTTTAATATTTAAATATACTGGAGGCCAGAGCTCACTGCATATGTCTCAGCTTACTTCCTTTTTGATTTTTCCCAAGTGTCCATCGAAAGCATTCCAGTTTAGACAAGTGCCTGCTTCACGCTTCCTGTGACTCCCTCCAAGGTCCTCATTTATACCTACCCCTCTCCCCCCTGTGAGCGTGACCACTTCCTACACATTCCAAACCTGGCTGTCCACTTATCTTTCTCCTCTAACCTTAAACTTCTTGAGTGGATTAACCTTAAATGGGTTTTTCAACCTTTAACCCTTAGATTCCATGACCACAGATTCACTTGCACAACCAACTTTGAAGTTGTTTTGTGGGATAAGCTATTAAATTTTCTTTTTTTAAAAGGACTTATTAAGTATATTCTGTGTGTACACATATGGGAAGAGAAAATATGTGTAGAGGTCATCAAAGGAAACGGGTTCTCTTGGAGATAATGTTGCAGGCATGTTTTGAACCACCAGACAAAAGTGCCAGAAGTGGAACTCTGATCCTCTAAAAGAATACGAGCAAAGACTTAACCATTGAGCCATCCCACCACTTGAAAGATTTTTTTTTTTTTTTTTTTGAGATTATTTCAAAAGTTGATAGCTTCCATGCATCTACACCCAGGTTGGCCTTGATTCTGGCACTGGGCAATGTGATTGGAACAGGACCTGTGGCTGCTTTTAAAGCTCTCAGCTTATGAGATCTAAGAGAGTCTGATTGTGGGCACCTTAAATGTATGAGGAAAGAGACATTATTTCATATCACCAGGAGTCCTACTGTCCTTTGAAGAAGGAAGCCCCTCTTTGAGAGTCTCACAGCTGTTGGACGCTCAACTGTCACATTCTTCTCACATTTATTCTGAGTGAGCACAATCCATCCATCAGCGCTTAAAGAGTTTTCCAACAGTACATTGACCTTGAAGGCGCCACATTGATTTTCAGTAACGCACCGAAAATAGGGTCGTTACGGAGTCACCCAACAGTGAGCGTGGTCAGGAACAGATTTCTGAAATTCCAATAGGGTGCCACCTGCCTTGGATGATGGATCAGCCTACTGTAAACCGTCAATCTTTCTCAGGGGTTCAAAAACAGTGATGCCTGAATGAAATTCATCACCACACACACGGCCAAACCAAGCTAAAGACCATTGCAGGGCTTTTCCGCCATTGCAGGGCGACCTGGGGATAAAAGGCCTGTTTTATTTGCAGTGGTGTTTGTTTATTGAAATGCTTTCCTCAGAAGGACCTACTTGCGGTGGTGACAGAGATGTAAGCACCATAGGGAATTGTGTCGGCAGCGAGGATGGAGCGACAGATAAAAAGCCTCGGTCATACACTGCCAGAGGTTAACGCCAAGTAATTAAGGTGATTGTTTCTTAGACAGTATTGGACACATGTACACACACAAAGGGGACATTAGCACAACCAGAAGAGAACAAACAAGATTAACTAATGCCAGACTCAAAGGCAAAATGCAGAACGTTCCCATGTTCTTTGAAATTCTGGGTAATAGCCATGATGGGTTGCCTTGCAAAATAAAGCATCTACTTTTGGTTGTTGCTTGCTTGCTTGCTTTTTTGCTTTATTTATTTGTTTGCTTGCTTTTTTGCTTTATTTATTTGTTTGCTTGCTTTTTGATACCTCACTAGAGGGAAAGAAACCTTTTGATGAGTAAAGAGGTTTGGTCAAGAATTGAGAACTATACCTATAGGAGGAATGTTAATTGTTCGAGACTGTTGATTTGGGAATTGATGTCTATTTCAAATATGGGATAGTATGTTTGCTTTTATGATAATAATTGTCACTTTGGGGGTATTTTTCATGTGACATTTGCCACCCCATGTACATTGAAGGCACTTTACAAACATTCTAAAATCCCCGGCATCAGATTTGGCTTTCTTCCCGCTTCACAAATCAGAAAAGAGATGCTCAGAGGCCTGGGGGAGAGTTCTTCAATCTTGAACATTTATCTATACTGGAATCAGAAATTCTGTCTTTTGTCTTAGATTTCTGGTCTCCCAGACCTTCCACTATGGCCCACTGTCACTCAAAGAGCACCAGAGATGGAACAGTGGACAGTTTGATACATGTCATGTGGTTTTCACATCCTTTCGCCACTTCAAGGGCTTAGGCTTGAGCACACACCACCTTAGTCCACACCCCCAGGACGCAATGGGGGCTGCTGGGTGCATGCAGTCTACAGAGGTGATTTTTAGAGTTGCCTAAGCTCATGATTACACTTCTATGATTATAAGCTCCTGGGAAAGGAGAAGGTGTCTGAAGGGTCTGAGCACTCTAATTGACACTTGCTAACATACAGCCAAACCCATCATTCTTTCCTCCTGCCTTCAGATGGTCCAGTGCTGGGTGCCTGTGACCCTCTCCCAGCAGACATAGGGGTTGGTATGCAGCCAAAAGTAGGATCTGCAGTGATGATAGGTGAGGCCCACCACAGGTCAAAGCCCAGCCCAACCTCCTTATGGGAAGACTTAGGAAATGCTCATCTTGCTCCTTTGATAATTGAGTCCTTCACTGGTGGGAATTCAGTGTCTGCAACCTGTATGAACCACATGGCGAGACGCTGCTTATTTCTCTCAGACTTACTTTTTTTCAGGGGGAGACAAATTTTAGCCCCAGGATATACCATCAGCCATTCATTCATTCATTCATTCATTCATTCATTCATTCATTCATTCACTTCAATTTCTACTCCATCTCAAATTCCAGTTTGGATCCTCAGGCATCCTAGAATGCCTCTAGGCCATGGAATTTTATAAAGGTGCTGTCCTCTCTGATTTTTAGTTTTAGCGAGGAAGGTAAAACTGTATCCAAAAGACACTCAATGCCTGCTCTTTAAAAGCTAAAGTGCTAACAGACTTTGTTTACAAATTCTTCCACTTCACAGACTGTGAAGCTGAGGCACAATAATCATACTAATACGCTATTTCTTACGTGCTCTGTGCACTTGCCTGAGTCTCTAACATGAAGCAATTTAACAAAGGAGGGTTAACTCTGGCTCAGGTTTCAGGGTACAGTCATGGAGAAGTTGTAGTAACAGGGGCTGGAGGCAACTGGTCATACTGCACCCACATTCTGGTAGTATGCATGTGGGTAGAAATAGAAATGCAGGATTATTGGGACTTTGCTTACTTTCTATATATTATTATTATTATTATTTATATTCAGTCAATGAGTTGGTGTCACCTACAATCAGGGTGGGACTTTCATTGGTAGTTAATCCTTTCTGAAAATGCACACATAGCTACACCAAGAAGTGTTCTCATGGTGACTCTAAACTCAATCAAGTTGACAATGAAGATTAATCATTACATGGCCTTTGGATGAGGGAGGTTTCTTGGGACTCATGGTCTCATGACAAGAATAATACAGTTGCTCAGTGCCCCATGTTCCTGTCATACTCATAGTAGCAACTTCCTGAATACTTTTTAAAAAGGCACAGTCATTCATTAATGGATGGAGGACCAACATCTCTCTTGAATGGAGACACATCTGAAGTATGAGTGAGTACTGTCAACAACTAACCAGTTGCTGAGTGAATGGACGGACAGTTGTTTCTTGAGTGACAAGGCATGACTTGTCTGTCTTAACTTCCCCATAGTGCAAGCAATTGAAGCTGAACCGATGCAGCCGACAACTTTGAATTCAAGCTTGTCAACATGTTGTGTTCAAACTGCCCGAACGTCTAAACCTTCCAAATGCACAATTGCTAGAATTCACTGCAGAGTGTCTTTGGAATTCTAAAACCTTCCCACAAACTCCACTGTCTGCATCTACAAATAAACCTCCCACTCTCTCTTCATATTTTCATTTCTGAATGACCAGAAGAGTGGTATCCCAGGTGGTGGGCATACTGTATGTGTTCAAGGAATGAATGGGGCAGCATATAGATTGATTCCAAGACCCATCAGTATTTGCAAAGGAAACCCAATACATGACAAATGTGATTAGAAATGACTGTCAAATAATGACAAATAAGTTCTAATAAAAACAGACACAATCTTCACAATTACTTGCAAGGCAGGTATTTATCAAGCAGAGCAAGATTAAAAAATGACCATATTGAATTAAAGACACCCAGCTGATGGAATTTTAAATATGCAGCTGGGTGCTTTCTCTTTCCTCATGCTTTGAGCCTGGGCAGTTCCCCTAGCAGAGAGATGGGGCAGGAGTGAACTTACACAAAGAATGTTCTAATATGTCCAGAAGAGTTGCTATGTTAAACCAGCTTTATCTCAAGAATTCGGCTCACCAGAAAAATAAGACCACAGTGTGGAGGTGAGTGGGACAGATGAAGGCTGGCCACTGGGGCTCTAATTATGAGTTACACAATGGCAGAACACACAAAACACATAGTGCATTGCAAGAGGTGCTACAGGGCTCCCGATGCTGGCATGAAAAAGAGCACTGATCTCCAGTGAGGAGATCTCAATAGACTGAACTACAGTGAAAAGGAAAAAACAGAGTCGTGATGATTAGGAAGCCCTGCTAATTCCAGAATGGTCTATCTCTCTTTTAAAGACTTTAAGCAAATTTATTCTTTGATTTTTGTCACTGGGATTAGAAAGTTATTAGTATGAAAATGCAGAGGCAATTCTAAAAATTAAAGGGAATTACTGTTGTTGAAATGAGTAAATGCTATGTCTACAGAGCTGGCCACTGTCTGTATTTTGTGGGGCTGAAAGCGAATCTACCTTGGAGCCTTTCTTTAAGGACAGTTTTATAAAATTAGGTTTGACTTACATAAAATGTATTCTATTGAATAAATACTCAAACAAATACTTCCAGATCATTGGAAAGTCGCTACACAGAAGAAACTCAAAGGTTAAGCTCAATCTACTATCAATGAACTAGACCTGTTTCTGATGTGTTTGGAACTGTATATTTCATTATTTTTCACAGTCCCATAAAACCAGTGCAATCTTTTGTGCACCAAAGACGCCTATATCTCAAAAGGGTCAAATCTCTGACCAAATATTAAAACAGACACAGGATTGTCACTCAGCCTGAACACCAGTGTCACATGGTGTCTGTCCTAGTTAGCTTGAACTGTCAGTTTTACATACCTTCCTGTTATATGAGGGGGAAAAAAGCATCTTGAGGAATTTACCAGATCAGACTGAACTAGGGGCATGTCTGTGGGGGGGATTGTCTTGATTTTTGATTAATGCAGGGGAACCAAGCCCACCATGGACAATGTTAGTCTTCAGATGGCCCTGGGTTGTGTTAGAAAGTAAGCTGAGCAAGAAGGAGCCTATAAGCAAGCCAGCATGTTTTTCCATGGTTCTTGTTTGACTTCCTTGGTCCTGGGTAAATTTCCAGGCAGTATGGCAAAAATTATTCTCCTCAGTGCTTTCTCAGCCTCCTTTTCTAGGTAACTTCCACATCTTTTTTCTTTTTTTTACATTAAACCATAGTAGTCTTAATTCATACAGTTATTTTCAGGAAATGAAGATTCACAGTTTGTACTTGTGGTTACTATAAAGGAGAGATGGCATCTTACATACTCTATCTTGTGGCTTGAATGTGACATGCCTCTCACTGGTTCATGTAGCTTAATACTTCCTCACCAGCTGGTGACATTGGGACTTGACAGAAAATTTAGAAAGTGCTGCCTAGCTGACAGATACAGAGTACTTGGAGTGTATTCTTAAGGATTATGACCAGTTTCTGATTCTACCTCAGTTCGCTGCTTCTTGGGCAGATATGAAGAGCCCTAGCACACTCTTCTGGCATGGTAATCTTTCCCACCATGATGGATGATAACCTCAAACTGTGAGACAAAATAAATGCTTCCTTTTGTAAAGTTGCTTCTGCCAGGTATTTGTTCACAATGATGAGACATTCCCTTATATGCTTGAAAAGGAGAGAAGAGAAAAGGAAAAGGAAAGAAAAGAAAAGGAAGGGAAAGGGAAGGGGAGGGGAGGAAAAGAAAAAAGTAGGTGGGGAAGTAGAAGAATTACTAGAATCTGGAGGGATGAGGTTTTCAGTGGAGCAGGGGGCTCCATCCAATAGACTCAAGGTCAGTGGTACCAACTCTTTATAAAGGGGATGGGGGCACCTCCTCAGAGACTAGACACTTGTCTGTGTCAAAGTTCATCTTGGGCTTTGGTCTGGTCAATAACTCTGATAACAGAGGGATTTGTGTTAGTCTCTTCCTTTACCTCAAGACAATTCAATGTTTCTTAAGTCGGTCTTTGTGTGCTCTTGTTGGGCAAACTTCTCATGACAAAGAACAAGGGGTGATGGTTATGCCAAGTATTCTGATTTCATCATGACACACGCATACACAATGTGAACAGGGATTAGGCTTCCCAGATAGGTATAATTATTATGTGTCAATTAAAACTAAAATCAAGCTTAGATTAAAAGGGAAAGGCTTAGCTGAACCAATCATAGTGTATCACTTAACACAACATTCCTTGGTTTCTGTGTGAGGCTCGATACTTATCCCTTCTTGATAGAGCTTAAACCAAACAGAACTGCAGAACTTTTATAGGTCAACTTTCTACCAGGTACAAAGGAATGCCCATTCTAAACTGCCATGTGTTAGACTGTACTGTGTTAATTTACTGATCTTTTGACTCAACAAACAGAGGTTGTGTTTTCGTAAGATGGTGAATTTTTCTGCATCCAAATCTGAATTTAATTGCAGACAACATGGTAAGGAGGCATCACCCAGCAGGCTGATTCAATGATCAGCTTTAGCACAAGGTCCCAAAGAGACCATGCATCATCTTCCACACCAGAGTTTCACCACCCAAAATTTGTGGAGCAAGTTTTGAGAGTAGAATTGGAGTGGAGACAGGAAAGTAACTAGGCTTGTCTTCCTTATGACGTTTCTCATTTCTCTTTCTTACATCACCAAGTCCTCTTCTCCACAGGTCTATACCGCCAGCACACATACCTATCACCTTCCACCTCAAAACCAAATCCCTGACAGCTCATCTTCCTGTAGCTTCTATCCCACACTTTGGCCATCCCTTCTCTAATCCGTGTTCTATCTAACTCATTGCACATGGGCTTTCACGCCTACCATTTAATGCCAGCTCTTTTTACTGTGGCTTCCACATCCCAAAGCCACAGAAAATTCCCAGTTTTCATGTCATTGGGCTTATCTATGGACAGACTTCTGTTCTGGTGATCATTTCTTCCTTGTTACATGACCTCAAGGGTCCTCCTTTGAGATCCTTGTCTGATTTCACTGAGACAATTAATCTCAGTGTTTTTTTGCTAAATTTTTCTTTTTCTCCTTTTCATTTTTCTCCTCCTCTTCCTCCTTATTCCCTCTTTTGGTTTTCTGGTGTATATGTGAGTGTGTATGGATGTGAAGATTTTGTGATGTTGTTCCCAACACTGGGTGAATGCTTTGGCTGTCTCATGTGCATGCTGCATGGCTTACCCCCCCCCCCGTGTGTGTGTGTGTGTGTGTGTGTGTGTGTGTGTGTGTGTGTGCACGCACACATGAGTACATGCTGGGGTGTGTACATGTATATGCACTTACATGTAGAGAATAGAAATCCATGTTGAATGGTTCTCTCTTTCTCTACTTTAATTATGGAATGCTCTTTCACAGAATTTGGAGTTCATTGATTAGTTATACTGGCTGGCCATTGTGTTTTAAAAAATTTCCTTGCTTTTGGCCCTCTGGAATTAGTTTTGGACATACATGGTGGTGCCCCACCTTTTACTTAGGCACTGGGAATCTGAACTCATATTTGTATGCTTGCACAGGAACTACTTAACTGGTTGAGATATCTTCCTAGCTCATGCATGACTCACCTTAAAGACAGAATGCCTGGAACAGTCTTTTTTTTTCTACTAGTATAAATTGACCTTCCCCTTATCTTTATTTGGCATTGTCTGTTTTCTCCTTAGCATTTGCCACCACTATGACACCCTTCTCTTTTTGTTTCAAATCTTCCCTTGACTGGAATGAGTTCTCTATGGCAGCAATGATAGAATCAGAGGTTAAACAACCTCTGTCTGTTCAATGTCCTTTCTCTGACATGAATTATGTTCTTTGTAAATATTTGTTGAAGTAGTGAATTTTAACTGAATGCATCTCTAATTCTTTTGGTGTCCTCTGCAGAACATGCTAAACAATCAGGATGGAAAGTATATTTGTGGGGTTCAAGAAAATGGGGGTGCCGATGATATACATTCTATATGGAAACAAGGTGTGCTATTACCCATCATCTCGGATCTTTGTGTTATTATGAGTCCAGTATAAGGTCATCCAAGTGACAGCGAAACGCCACCTGGAAATGTTATTGCATGGAGTATTGAGGTGTGGAATTGCTCATTAAGTGGATATGGGAGGCTGAATGACCAAGGCCAAGGTCAGCAGATGAGCTGCCTGCCTGCCTAACTGCTTTGTGTGAGCTCCCTGTTTTTCAGAAACTCTATGACCAGCGATTGTTCTTCCCCAGTGAGTGGACTTTCCATCTCCATATAAAAGGATATATAAAAAGAAAACAATTAAAAATTCATTGCCCAAGCTGAAGTGACTGGAATTAACATGACAACTCAGAAAGGGCAGAAGGAGCAAAGGCCTATGAATGGCAGAGAAATGATATCACTCCCAAGAGAGGGCCTTGGGATTGCCATTACATCCCTGGACTGTGATGTGCTCATGTGCCACATAAGAATGTTAGAAAAATATCCACATATTTTCTATGTGGTGATGAGTGATGACCTGTCAAAAAACTCTTGACTGATGTTAAAAATGACGCTGCTAATAGTAATGGCCATGTTTGCTGTTACAACATGAGGAGGAGGTACAGGGAGGTATAGGTTGCTCATGGTAGTTACAGGATTAGTGTAAGAGCTAAAAGAGAAGAGTGGTGGTAATGAGAGAGCAATGCCATGGTAGCAGTTACAGAAGAAGTATACAGCAAAGGAGTCAGAGAACAGTCTCCAAGGAGGTCAAGGAATAAGATAAAAATGAGCTCCCAAAGAACTACCAATAGGCCAAAGGAGAGGAAGACTGGGAACTGCTCATGGCTTTGCAACATGGAGGTCATTAACAAAATGGCAGTGTAGTACAGTAGTCAGCATGAGGAGGAAGGGGGAGGCCATACTAGCCATGTTTAATGATGTGGTGGCAGTCATAGTGAATGTGGAAAGACAGGAAATGGCCACAGGGGGTGGGGCTTGAGGTGCTAGTAGGATGAGAAGCAGGAATCACAGCATCTGGACAGACAAGTGACACTGGATCTCTGAACATGGATTTTGGTCTCAGCAGACAACATCTTTCAATATGGGAGTCACCTCATGAACTTGAGGGCGTTTGGTGGGCTGACCACAGTGAAGCATAGGAAACTCTTCTCTAGGCCTCAGATGTGGACTGTTGACATTCTTAAGTAGGGTGTTTGAGGAAGTGGTCTATTAATACGCTCAATGGGTCTCCCTGATACTCAGAAGGGTATTATGTCAGGCTCAGAGATGGGCAATGCATGGCTGTCAAGGGGACTACAGATAGCTCAAGACCATCAAACTCTGTTTCTGTAACATTCTAACTCCCTAGAAGTTCAAAGTTATGATCTTCACCATAGATTTTTCTCCCCCACCCCTCAAGCATGTTCAGTTCACACAATTATTATAGCAGGTGAGGGGTAAGTTTTCACTGTAATTGGGCAGCTGTGGCAATAGCTCCTAAAAGGGGGGGGGGGGGAAGAGGAAGAAAGAAGAAGGAAAGGAGGACAAGGAGGAGGAGGAAGGAGGAAGAGGACTCAAAATGAACAAAGGCCTGGGAATAAGTGAGAAGGAGAAGGAGGAAGAGGAGGAAAAGGAGTCAGAACAGGATACAAACTGTAGATTGGTGGTGGTTTTGGTGACAGTTTTAGATTTGGTAGAAGTAGGAATACTAACAGCTTCAGAAACTGGACTTACATCGTAAACTAACAATGACTGGAAGGCAAGGAGGTACCAAAGATTCTAGACAAAGTAAACAGCATTCAGAAAGCAGTAAGATAAGGTGTGACTTCCAATAAAAATGAGGTCTGTGCTTGGCTTGTGTGTATGTGTGTCTTGTATATGTAGCTATATATGCACAAATGTGTGCACATGTCTGTGGAGCCAAAGGGCCACCTTCAGGAGTTGTCATTCAGGTGCCACCCACCTTGTTTTCTGAAGCAGGATTGCAAGTGACTTGGGGAATCATCACCTCATTGGGCCAACTGGCCAAGGAGCCCTGGGGATGTGCTTGTCTCTGCCTCCCCAGGGCTGGGATAATCCCAAGTGTGCACCACTAGGACTGGCTTTCACCTGGGCTCTGGGGACAAGCTCACATCCTCACACATGCATGGCAAGAGCTTCACTCGTCTAATTTTGGTCTTTCTTTGTCGTCATTGCTCGTTGGTCTGTTCCTAGGATTATGGGTGTGCCCCAGGAGGCCAAGCTCCGGCAGTAATGCCTAACTAATGTCTCCAAGAGCAGACATGGAGTGGGTGAAGCAGTTGCTCTAGTCAGTTTCTCTGCATCTGGAATAACCAAAGTCAACTTCTAAAAGGGGCAGCATTTTAGCATTTATGTCGGACTCACTGTCCTTTTTTTTTTTTTTTTTTTTTTTCTGTGCACACTGTGTACTGAGTTGTCAGATTTTTAGGGTAAGATTATGTCTCTGAGTAAGCTGATTAGTGTTAGACTGATTGTTTTAAAATAACTCATGCGGCATCTGAATTTATTTACATACATGATATTGCCTTCTATAAACACAGCTGTATGAGCAAGAAAATTCAACGGTATTTTAGGAAGTTAAGCCAACGGTTTAGCTGTAACAGAGGCTGCCTTCTCCTTCTGCCTTCTCTCTAGTTCTTTTTCTTTCTAGACTGTTTTTCAAGAAGGGTTGAGCTTGAAGACTTGTGTCCCAAAGGGTCTCACAAGTGAGAGAAATACCAACTGCCCATCGAGAGGAAGCTAAGAGTGTCTTAGAAGGTTGGTCCCACTCTGTGTCAGGAGGGCATGTGGACTTTCCTACAGCATGGATGCTATCGGCGATACTAGGGCTGTCCCCAGCTTCGTGTAGTAGAATACTTGTCTAGTTTGTGGACTCCATGTGGATTTGCCGAACACAATTCTGTATCACACAGATTTGGGTCAGACACTGGGTATCCAAAGATAAGCAATAAGAGCTCTGTTTGACAGTCTCCTAGCAGAGACATTCATGACTCTACAAGTATGTATTTGTAGGGGCATTGTGTGTTCGTGGGTGTGTGTATATGTGTTTAGTTTGACGTGTGTGTGTGTGTGTGTGTGTGTGTGTGTGTGTGTGTGTGTGTGTTCAGTCTAACTAAGGACTATGTAGTTTAGGACTTGGTATCAAGAACCCACGTCTTGGCCCTTTGACCTCCACTGTTCCATCTCATTCCTCTGCTGACCATTTGTCACAGCATTATTCTTTCCTTGCCTCACCCCCCAACTTTCCTTTAATTTACTTTTCTAACTTATTAAGATAGATCACTGACTTAACGCTATTTTACTTAGCATTTTAGCTTTTCTAGAATTTTATACATTTTGCTCACCTTCACTCCTCTCCCTAACTCTCTGCAGATTGAGCCTTCCACCTCCCTCCCTCCAGAAACACGTGTGCATTATTTAGCGTTGTTAGCATTTAGCATTCTTAAGAGACACTTCGTAAAAATCGTACAAACTCTTTATCTAATGGAGTGTCATTCTGGGAGTTTAACATGTTACAGGCACTGAGAAGGCAGCGTGTGTCCTACTCTCAGTGGTGGGAGTAGTCCATACGTATCGTTTTGGTGACTGTCATGGGTGATGGTCATTCTTGCAGGTTTTCTGTTGGTTCTTTCTGAAGAATTGGTCTAAAAGTCTCTAAATAGGATTATGGAAGTTTTTATTCATCTCAGTTCTGTGGTACTTTGGTTCATGAAGTTGGAATATCCTAGGTTCATACACGTTTAGCATTGTTAGCACTCCAGCATTCTTAAGAGACACTTTGTAAAAATCACGAGCATATGTTAGTTATATGAAGCACTGGGTTTCATACATGTATACGGTGTGTTTTCACAGCATGTACCCCCATTACCCTCTCATGTCCCCTCTTATTCAATCTCTTCCTTTTCCCCTTTTACCTGTTCCTAGCGCCCCCCCCTCTCTTCTTCCCTCCCCTCCCTCCCTCCCTCCCTCCCTCCCTCCCCCCCCCTCTCTCTCTCTCTCTCTCTCTCTCTTTCTCTGCCTCTCTCACTGTCTCACTGTCTCTCTCTGTGTATGTGGTGTGTGTGTATGAATACTCTGTAATCATATGAAATGCCCTTTATTTTTTTTTTATCTCTGGTAATATTCTTTCCTTTTACACTCATGCAACAACCATTCTGCTGTTAAGTGTAACTTTTCTTTTCCTGATGTAATTGTCACCTCAGAGGCTCACTGCCTCAGTCAGCTAACATGCCTAGCACTGGAAGCTTCCAGCCTCCATGCCATCTTATCTAGGCCTAGAATGGCTTCAGCCTCTGAGACTTACTGCTGAATAGGCTCACCCTTCCCAGTTCTTTCTGATCCCTAGTTGCCTGGTTCAACTCAGCTGTTCTGACTTAAACTCCTCTCCGTGTTGATTCAGTCTGGCTTCTTTGGGCTTCTGAATTGCTCTGCTTGACTTAAAGTTATCTCTGTCAATCTGTTCTGATCTCCTGGCTCCTTCTCGTCATCTGGCTTCTTATTCTGTCTTCACCTGTGCCTGTAAAACCGCCACCTTCCTTTCTTCTCCCTCTCTGCACCGCTCTCTTACGTAACTTCCCTTTCTTCTCCCTTCTCCTGTAAATTTGTCATATCCTATTCTGTCAAATCTTTCTCTGATTTGTCACTTTGTCTGCCCCTCAATTAGACATCCTTTCAAACATGGTGCTTTGTTTGACAAACTAACTTAACCTTCATATTTTGGTATTAAAGGTGTGTGTACTATGGGCATGTCTGTATGCCAGCCAGAGGGATCAAAGGTGTGAGCTAAGGGCTGAGCCACACCACAACTAGAAACAGTTTTTTTTTTTTTCAATAGATAACACAATCTAGGGGTTCACAGAGTGATTACATATCCTGAAACACTGTAATAGCTCCTTCGCTCTCACAGCTCCTTAAGGATGACTGTGAGCCAGTGCTAAAGAGAAGATACTCACTCACCTTCTTATATATTTACTTACTCCTAGGAGAACCCAAGCTACAGGCGGTGGTGTTGACGATGCCACTGTTTTACAAGTGGAGTCTGAGCCTTTGCAAGCTCGCACACATTTCTGAGAGACACAAAGCTAGTAGCAGGAGAGACAGGACATCTACTGGCCCTGGGCCGGTACCTCCTATGCTCTTCACTGAAGGATTTTCTTTACATCCTCTTTCCTCACACTGGACAACACCCACAGCAGCTCCTTCCTGACTGACAAGTAAGTTCTGTGGTTGCAGAAAGCTCCGTGTGGATGCATACACTGACGGATCCACAGACGTCCAGTAGCTCTTTGTTGAATTAGCTGCATGTTTATTCAGCACCTCTAAGTGCCCCTAGCCTTCTTACGTATGATAAGGGAGGATATCCAAGTACATAATTTCATACTCAAACATATATAAATTATACGAGGCACAGGTGTATGTCTAAAATATATTTTGGCACTGTGTGAAGGAAAGCTTTCTAGAGCCGGAAGGCAAGCCCCATGGCGCAGATCTGGGTCTGCCAGTCTTCTCGCCTGCCGAGAGACTTGGTGTACTTTTGAAAAGAGGCAAAAGTGAACATATGTCCAGTCTTGGAATTAACTATCCCATTAAAGTATGAGACGATGATAACTTCCTCCTCCTCCTCCTCATACCCTTCCCTGCCTTCCCTCCCCACCGCACCCCAGCTTAGCCTGTCATTAGCTGCTATCTGGAATTGACAGTCCAGTAATTTGAACTCTGACTCCCCAGGGCCTATTCTTTTACTTCCTGCTGTAGGAATACGGTGTGTATTGATTAGATATCAGACTGTAATGGGCTTCCAATCTCTCTGCCTTAAGATACATGACGGAGATGACAGGAAACAGATAGCCGGTTACTACTTGTAAATAGTCCTGCTCGAGCAAAGCGGCTCGTAACCGCTTCGTTGCCGTGCGTGGGCCAAAGCTGCTGCTGCGTGACTTGGAAGTGACTTGTCCAGTACAGCCACAACCCAAGATGGCCTTCTGGAAAACTGCGCATAGTTACACTCAGCACTACTAGGAGAAGTGCTATTACACACATTGCTCAGAGACTAAAACAATTTCCTCTCCAGCCTGCTCCCACTTCGGGACTGAGGAGGGCTAGAGGCTGAACGGAAACTCCTCGCCCCTGAGCAAGATTCAAAGCCGTTCACTCACAAAGCCCCGATTTCCACATCTGTGAAGTGGGAAATGTAATATCACTTCCCGTGTTCCTGCAAGGACCAAATGAAATAGTTAACTGTGTGATTCCTGTTGCTTCTCCACATTTCCTCATTTTCCCAAACACTGGCTTCTTTTTGGATGGAGTCGGCTCTGGGAAGATGTACGTCCTCAACTGCATCTTTGTGGGAAGCCCTGTACTACGTACCCTTCGTTAGTATGTGGTCCTGGTACTCACTGGTAGATGGAGTGAAGGTTCCAGTTGGCATGGACTTCCTTGGGCCCTGGAGCCCACGTGAGCTCAAGCCTAGCTAATCAGACCGGGTTAAGTCAGCCAGGGTTTATTTTCTGTCTTGTCCACTTGTTTGAGAAGGGAGAACCCTGGGTTATGCTCTGAACTTGATGTCTGCAGAAGTAAATGCAAAGCGGACTGGGCTACGGTTCCCTTCCCGGTGACCCTGGAGTCAGGCTGTTGTCCTGCCCACTGTGGATTTGATGTTGCTCATCAGGAGTCACTTCCTATCAATTCATTGTCTTTTTCTTAGAACGCCAGTGACTGGAAAGCAAACCAAACATGGTTGAAGGAGGAATCTCAGGGAAGACTGTGAACTTTTAAGGGAGATGAAATGCGAGGTTATACATTTTTAATTACATTGGACTTAAAACTCATATTCATTTATTGCCGGCGATATCAGCCACTTATCTACCACTTTCTCTCATCCTGGCCCTGCGAACAGCCATGACCCTGGTCAAGTAAGATAAATGGAGAATTAAAAATGGCTACCATCTGGGAATTGATTGGGGAAACAGAAGAAGAAGGAGAAGAAAAAGCTGGGGCTGCAGGTTAATCCTGGGCTCTTCCTAATCTTTCAGCCGCTCTCGAGTCTGTGAGTACAGACAAGACCTGGTGGCCCCCACTTGCCACTTTGCTAACGTTTTCTTGTTGTTACTTCCTCCCCTGCTCCTGTTAGGATGAGGGGATCAATAAAGTCAGCCTTGAGAGAGGAAGGAGCAGCCTTCAGGCTGGTATCGGATGCCACATCCATGGAGCACATGGGGAGGGGCCAGCATGTGGTATGTGACCCGACTGCACGTCCCCCAAACACTGAATTTATATTATTGACTTCATCAGCATTGTCCTCCTGGAGGTTGCTCTTAATTACCTCGAGAGGGCTGAGGAAGGCAACTGTGACCGTCACCTTCAGTACACAGAGATCTGCCCAGGGAGGACATCCAGATGCCAGAAATGCTCACCACCCCTCACTTTATCTGCACCAGCGCCCCTGCTGCATTTGAGATGCTCCATACCTCACAGCATCCTCACAGCACCAGAAGAGGCTCTGGTTATCCCTGTCCTGCAGAGGAAAACCACAGAGACATGGGGCAGCTCAGAGGTTTGACAGCATCTGTGAGGTGCACAATTGCAGAAGATTCCACACACTGGTTTTTGTGGTTTCCCAAGGAAGCTGGGCAGCTCTGACTGTCCACCAGCCCTGGCTACCAGCTAGGAACAGAAAATGAAAAAGGCAGGGGAAAGCCCTTTAATCCCATCATTCAGTTTTCAAGTTCAGAAACAAACCCAGAGAAGGAGAGTGACTTTGTAAACATCACACAGCAGAGCTCTCCAGAAGCCCCATTGACCTGAGGCTGTCATTCCCTTGCCTTTGGACAGAGACACAACACACTGTCCTTTACAGCAGGAAATGTTCCTCTGCATAACACCTGGTCAAATGTGGGTTCGAAAAAATGAAGAGATGGATGGCTGATATTCTAGATCTGGTGGGTTATTTCATTTAACAAACTGTCATTAAACACTGACTGTATACAAACAAGACTATGCTAAGTACTGAGATTTCAAGCACTAGCAGGTGAGTGTGTATGTTTGTGTGCATGTGTTGTGTGTGAGGTTCACACCACTAGATCTCTCTTACCTTCCAGGTTCGCACCACCACATCTTACTTTCACGTGGTTGCTGGGGATTTGAACTCAGATCCTCATGCTTGTGCAGCTCTTTAATCCATCTCCTCTGCCCTGTGTGTTCATTTTCTTTCTCTCCACTACCTGTCCCCATTCCCAAAATAAATTTGGGCTGAAAAATAACTAGATAAATAAGATTTTTTTTTTTTTTTTTTTTTTTTTTTTTTTTTTTTGCAAACTACCAACACTGTAACCATGTGTAGACACTCAATGCAAATTGGAACAGCAAAACATCTACTTCAGAATTTACCTTGATCACCCAGTATGTTTCGTGCAATATTGAAGTAATCATGCTTTTTCAAAATTCAGGAGTACTAAAAATAAAGATGAAAACAAGCTAAAATGGAAACACCTCTGGATTGGGACGCTCTTGCTTTGCAGCAAAGCGCTGAGAATTTTAGGGAGGAGGGGCTAAAGAGAGCTCATGTTTAGAGAGTGCTGATTCCAATCCAGGCATTCCATAGACGTGAATTCATTTAATCCCCTCAAAACTCCGGCAAGGTGTGTTATTATCTCCATTTTACAGATGGGGAAGCTAAAAGTGTAATGACTTGTCATTAAAACTCATAGCCAGACAGAAGGCATGGTCCAATTAACTGCAGTGCTGACACTTTCAAGGTCACCTCTCCACGTACAAGGGGTAGCTAAGGGTCTTCTTGAGGTGATAAAACCACAGAGATAAAGATGCTGATTCCTGCATGCTGAGTACTCACAGTGTCATGCAGTATGTGGGGCAAATGTCAGGCATGATGGACAGAGTACTTTTTAGTTTTTAATCTTACAGATGAGGTAAAGGGGAACCCAAACCTGTTCCAGGATTCCAAGTTCCAGATTCCAATCCTAAAAACATCAATCCCTAACTCTGGACTCCCCCTCTCCACCCTGTGTTTGTGTGTGTGTGTGTGTGTGTGTGTGTGTGTGTGTGTATGGTGTGTGCATCTGTATGTATGTGTCTACATGTGTGTGGTATCCATGTGTATGAGCATAATGTGTGCATATGTGCACATAGAGAGATACGAGGTAATGTAAAAAAAATTACCCATTTTCACCCTTCAACCTTATTAAGTCAGGAAATCAAACCCAAAATTGCTGATGTGTTCAGTCTTGCCAGCCAGCTTGCTCTGGTCTGGACTCACAGGTGAGCCACTGTGGTCACCCAAACTCCCAACCTTCTGTTTCCCCAGCAGCACCCTTGGTGAGTACCCCACAAGGCCTTTCCTGAACGAGAAAGCAGCTATTCTGCAGGGATAAAGATGTTCTCCCTCAAAGACACTTCTATAGAGTAGGTCAGAATAGAACCAGAAGGACTGAGAGTTTGGGAATGTAAAGATGCAGAATAATGGAATGGAAGCGTTTGAACATCTCAAAATGGCCTCTCATCCACGGCCAGTGACACGTGTAGTTTACAGAGTGAGGGGCTGGTCATGATGGTGCTTTCTCTGTCAAGCTGATGAATTTCCCCTTGAGTGTTCATGGTGTGCTCCTTCTCCCAAAACACTTCTGTAGAGAAGCCTGAACACAGTCTGGTGAGGACATTGGGGTCATTCCTCCGGGCATCCCTTGCCCATCAAGGCTGTTTCTAAGTGTAGAGAACGCTTGCTCCAAGATCAGCAGCCCCAGTTTTCAGTTTGAGTTATGAAATACCAGCTCCCCATCTGTCTGCTCATGTGGCCTTCCTGAGCTTCCAGGGGGTTCTCTGAATGTCCTCTCCCTCTTCTTCCTCTTTGCTTTAAGATCCTTGAGCTCCTGGTTGTAGGGATGGTTGAACTTTTCCTCTCTTGTTTTGTCTTACTTGTAAATAACGCCCACCCTCCACTACCAGGTCACTCTTAAGTAGAATGGTCCTCCTTTCTTCACACAAGCCAAAGGGAAGTTCACAAAAGGCAGTTCTATTCCCAAAAAGGTCAGACTCTATAAGGGCATTACATCTATGATATCATCTATATATCATAAATCCCCTGTGAAAATTAATTACTTTTGTCCATTTTATAAATGGGGGAAACTGAGGCTTTTAGTATACTAAAGATTACAAAACCAGACTTAATGGTAACCATTATTGTTAGCTAGTCTGTTTTCTGTAATCTAGGCATCTCTACTAGGAGCATCCATTCATTAATTCCACAACAGTCCCCTAAGGGCAGCCAGTCATCACTGTATTCTCTTACAGATGAGAAAACTCAGCATGCACACACTAAGAAAATCAAACAGCTATGCAATGGTTTGAGACCAGAATACATAATTTTTAAACCTGCCATCTTACAACGAAATAAATAATCACCAATATTCCTAAGAGATCAAAGAGTAAGATTCGAGGAGTGACATTTTTAAGATGCAAGCAGATGGATTCAAGCTGAGCCTCTGCTTGTCTTGTGATTTAGGGTCAAATGTGGTACCTGGGGGGTTGGTTCAGCTGCTGCCCCAAGTGTATACTTAGCTGTGACACCTCTGGGTATAATCGCTGCCTCCTGGGCAAGGCCAATAAGCAATGAAAGTGAAGGAAAAGATAACTTGGGAACCCGGTCCATATGAGGAGAGCTGTGACAAAGCTAAGAGGGATTCTCCTCCATTAGGAATCCTGGCTCCCCACTTCTTAAAGTGAGCAAGCTCCCTTGTAAGACTCACTGCAAGCTGCTTTCATTCAGTATAAGCAAAACCTGAGCAGGGACAAAAACGGAGATGAGACAGAAAGAAGGGAGGTCCAGTGAATGGCCCATCTTGTGATCCATCTCATGGGGGAGTCGGGGCACCAAGACTTACACTTTTGCTGATGCTCTGATGTGCTTACAGATGGGAGCCTGGCATGGCTGTCCTCATAGAAGCCCTACCAGCAGGTGACTGGGACAGAAGCAGATACACCCAATCATTCCGCTGAAGTCAGGGACCCTAAGGTAGAATTAGGGGAAGGATTGAAGAAGCTGAAAGGGAAAGCAACTCCATAGGAAGACCAGCAGTCTCCACTAACCCAGATCGGGGGAGTTCCCAGAGACCGAGCCACCAACCAGGAGCATTCATGGGCTGGTTGGAGGCTACTGGCACATATGTAAATGAGGTCTACCTGGTCTGACCTCAGTGGGAGAAGATATGCTTAATCCTTGATGTGCTTAAAGCCTTGAGGGGAGGCCTGATGGGAGTTTGGGAGAGTACCCTCTCTGGGAAGCAAGGGGGAGGAGGAATGGGAAACTGTGGGGGGACTGAAGGGACTGTAAATAAATAAAATAATTTAAATTAAAAATAAATAAATATTTTTAAAATAAGGCTTGTTTTTCACCTTTATTTTATTCACTTAATTGATTTAAAAATTCAGTTCAACACAGGAGTGGGTCAAATGAGAAATCATCCTGCCCCTCATTGCAGGAAGAGATGTTTAATGAATATATACTATATACCGATATGGGCAGATAGATTCACCTACCATTCTCCAGGTTCCCCTTTTGTGTCTCCTTTCTTGAAAAATTCTTTCCCACTTAGGATTCAGGAATCTACCTCATTCTGTTCATAATGGGTTTTGAAAGCAATATTTTAAATGTATCCTTTGAAAATTTTGTTAAGTTCCTGCACTGTATGTTGATCACGTCCTCGCTTCCATGACCAACACCCTATCACATCTCTCTCTTTCTCCTCACCTTGTTGTTTATTTGGTTTTAAGATAGCATTGCATATGATCCCAGCTGGTCTCAAACTCTAAAATCTTCCAACTTCTAAATCTCAATTACTGGGATCGCAGGTGTGTGCTACCGGGCCAGGCCCAGATTTAATTAACTAACTAATTATTTAATGAATTTGTTATTGTGTACAGGCAGGTATATGTGTGCAGATGAGTGTGTGCTTCCGAAGGTCAGAGGTCAACCTGGGAGGCTGTTCCAAGGAGCCATAAAAACACTAGTTTATGAGCTAGGATCTCTCCTTGAGACCTGAGATCATTGAATGGCTAAACTCTTTGCCCAGTAAATTTTGGGAATGTTTCTCTTCACTTTCCTGGTGCTGGGATTAGAAGCATGTGCTACCACAGGTAACTTTACAAGAGGGTTGTACAGCAAGCACCTAACCCTCACTGCCAACCCTGTGATCCTTTGTTTTAGTGACCACAAAATCCTGTTTGGGGGCTGGGGGTGGGGGGGCGTCTATTGTCTGCTGTTTGTTTTCCAACCTCCTGCCGATAATCCAATATTATTATTTTGTGTGCTTTTAATTATTGCAGTTGGAATAAAAGCATTTGGGTAGCCAGTGACTTGGATCTATGGGCAAAGGCCCTTGCTGCTGATGTGGATGCTCTGAATTTGATCCCTGGGACCCAAATGAAGGAAGGAGAGAATCAGCTTCCTCATGCCATCCTTTAACCTCCACAGACACATGCACACACACACACACACACACACACACACACACACACACACAAAATCACCAAATAAGTAAGTAAAATGGTATGAAAACTTTAAAACTTCTTTCCATTATAACTGCAGATACATTCTTGAATAATTACCTTTTATTTCAACTAGGTAAAATTGGAATTATTTGTAAAATAAGTGAGGGATTTTGATAGGAGTATAATTTGCTTACATGTTAAGAAATAAGATGGGTTATCTAGTCACCGATAGGAGAGGGATTCCCACAGTAACCCCTGTGTTCCTCCCAACTCCTCCCCTGTTCCCTCTCTGTTGCACCACTCAGAGTCCCACCTTTGCTCAATGAGAGCCACCAAGGGAAGGGGCAGGTCTTCATTCATGTTTGCTCATTACATAGAGGCTGCAATCCTTGTAGTAAAATTTGATCCTTTCGTTAAAAAAAAAAATAATAATTCTTCATTCACTTCCTTTGCTGTGGGTGTCACAGCAAGGAGTCCATGACAGTGGCTGCATATGTTCGGCAGACAGGTACCATGTTAATGTAATAAGGACACATAAATTAAAGTGACATTCACTTAGTAGAAACATCATCAGTCTAAGCAAAGCTGTAAGACGCTTAGGAATGAATTTCTCTTCTTGGAATGTGGATAGTTCATTTGGTAGAGTGCTTGCCTATTCTGCAGCAAGCCCTGGGTTCCCTTCCCAGCGTCATATAAACTATGCGTGTCCGTCTGTCCCTGTAGTCCCAGCATGCCAGAAGTAGAAGCAGGGGGATCAGAAGTTGAAGGCTGTCCTCAGCTCTATGAGTTCAAGGCTGTCTTGAATTCACTGAGGCTGTTTCAAACAGCAGCACCAGCAAGAAAATATTTTATTGCCTCTATACAAAAATACAGATCTATCTCAAATATGCCAAAAAATTTGATTCTGTTTTCTATGGTTAAAAAGAATAATTAGAATGTTTGTCCCTGCCCTAGCACCCGCCATTAGATTTTGAAGCTCCTCTCAGGGCAAATGGGGTTGAGAATGAACTTCCTAAATCAATCCTTTCTATTTCTGGAGGAAGGCCTCCACTTGTCAGCTTGCCTGTGACTCTAGGGTGTCCCAGCATCAATATAAGGACAGCTCTCAGCTGCTAGAGCATCCCCAACATTCACAATAAGAATACATTTGGACCTCCACATACCAGATTCTTGTCAATCCCTTCCCTGCCTTGGCAGTCAACCTCCTAGCTGAAAACTAACAATTCTTTCTGAAGAAGCAGAGAGAATCTTCACGTAGAGTTCTCGAGCTTGTAACAACGTGTTTGGCCATTACAGCTAAAGACCTGTCAGGCCTCCTGTGCACCCTTCCACTTCTTGAGCTCAGCACACGGAGCAAAATATGCATTTTGAACATGAAATTGCCCATGTTCTGCATGGGAATCTGCCTCTTAGCTCCCCCTGCGCTTAGCGGGAGGCATTTGGTTTTTCCTTGAACTTGGAAATTGGGTCTTGAATACTAGGCTTCTTGCAAGATGCTGGGAAAGCCATCCACCAAGGAAACAGAGTACAAGTGAGAAGCATCAATTCCCACTTAGAATGTTTCTCAGTGGGACAAAAAAAAATCTTTTTTTCCTTAAGAAGGGTTTCTATCAAATGTCAGTAAGATCAAATATCCGCGATTATCTAGGAGTCCAGAAAACACAAGTCTCTCAGAGCTCTGACAGTGGGGACTTATTTTGTACAAACAGATAGTCAAACCAGCAGGAAGTTGGTGATGGAAGCTGCCCTTCGATCTAATCCTCAGGCTTGATTCTCACAAAGTCAGTCTGGACTCTCTCACCTTTTCTGTTCCTTACAGAGGCAGCCACCAAAGTATTACTGGAAAAAAAAAAAGGACAAAACTAGGAGAAAATCACATCGAGCAGTGAGTCAACAGTGGTACAGCCTTCACTTATATGGTTGAACTTATAGAAGGAAGAAATTCATGCAAAAAAAAAAAAATGCTAGGGCAGTTCTTTTAAAGGGATGCTTTGTGGAAGTGCAGCTAACATGCAGAAAAGTACAGAAGTCACGAAAATGGCTCATTGAAATTCTACCAACTCTTCACATTGGGTCGTGGGTACCTGGAAGGAAAAAAATATCAAAAGAAACATTCCCAGCACAGTGGGGTAGACTTGTCCATTGCTTCCTCACAGGGGAAGCCATTTCTCATATTTTGGTTCAACTTGTCTGTTTTTGAAGTTTATAAACAGAGTGGTAGCCAGTATATTCTCTTGTCTCCAGCTTCCCTTGCTGGATATTTTGATCTGTAAAAGCTATCCATGTAAGAAGAAAAGCATTTCGGTCACCAAGGGTACCTGCTAAGCACAGCGTTGTGATCATGTCATAGCTGCCCCTTTCTCTAGTCACGTGGATACATGTGGGGCATGCTGGAAGTAGAACAGCTACAGCTAAACCAGATGACATGCACATAGCCAATGTGAGAAGAGACTTCCAGTTTGCACTCTTGTCACCATCAGTGGAGAAGGGCGTAGGTTGTCCCATGTTGTCTCTGCTTGATAATGTGTGTCGAGATAGATTTGAAACCTTTTTCACACCAGATATTTAAGCTACAAACCATTCAATTGCAGACCCATTTAGACAGACACATTAAAAAAGACTAAAATAAACGGATACATTCTAAATATTTGTAGTTTTGTGCTGTTGATACCATGTTTCCCTTTTTGAAAGTTTGTAACATTTTTGCTTCAATATCCTCAGGTTCCCTAAAAGGGTGAAGTGTTGGTTTTTCAAAAGTATTTTTAAAAGTTATTATTTGAAAAATCCTTACCTGTAAGTAATGAAAGATGACCACATACTCCAATTTTCAACACTTCTCCCCAGACCTCTCCCCCTGCTCCCCCAAGTTTGTGTATTCTTCTTTTTAAAGCTCACTCTGAATCTACTCAGGGCTGACTATACATGGACCAGTGTGGGGCCTTCCACTGGAGCATGGACAAGCTTTCGGTGGCCATCCCACCAAAGGAGGATGAGTTTCTCTTCCTCCACAGCTATCAACAGACAACATCTCCAAAATTCAGAGGTGTAATTCTTCCCCCATCCATGCTGAAATCTTAGAGGGGTTAATCTGTACAGATCTCATGCAGGTAACTAGTTACTGAGTTCATTAGCAGCCATGTTGTAATCAGAAGGCACGGCTCCCGCAGATCCTCTGGCTCTTGCATTCTCCCTGCCTATTTTCTGTTTTCCAATGTCCCCTGAGCCTTTTGGGTGGCAGCATTGATATGGGTATGTCATTTAGGACTGAATACATAGTATATTATTTGTAGCACTTTGACAGTTAGTTATGAACCTTTCTAAGGTAAAAAGGCTTGGCCCTTGATCCCATGATAAGAAAGTAACCATGGTGGAAGAGAGAAGCTAGAAGTTCAGCCATGGTGAGAAGCTCATTTGGAAACTCCAGCTGACTGCCTCAGCATCCTGGGATCATTTCTCCCAGACGCTATGAGCAACCTATTTGACTACGCCTTTCACTCGGTTTTTATGTGTTCATTGACTTGAAAGCCTCACTCTGCTCTGCCTTGGACTCTTCTTGCAAACTCACTCCATCCACCTCAGAGGAGCTTCCCCAAGATGATTTTTTTTTTTTGGGAGTTATGAGTTAATGATCATCTTAGTCACTTTGAGGAAACCAAGACCAAGGCTACTTATAACAGAAAGTGTATAATTCGGGGCTGGCTTACAGTTTCAGAGGGTCAGGACATTTCCATCATGGCAGGGAGCACAGCACCTGGCAGGCAAGCGTGATGCTGGAGCAGTCACTGAGAGCTTACATCTGATCGATGACCGCAGAGAAAGAGACCGGGTGTGGCATGTGCTTTTGAAATCTCCAAGTCCTCCCCTAGTGACCCATCTACACAAAGCCACACCAGCTGGAAAACCAGGCATTCAACTCTATGAGCCAGTGAGCCCCACCGTCATTCCAACTACCGTGGTGATGGCACTCTGCTGTCTGCCATCTATCCGTTTACTACTTACTTCTTCCTCTGTCACTGTGGCTTACTGTATAAATTAACTCACACACTCAAAAAAGAATATGTGACTCATACAGATCTAGATTATAGGAAACAGGGAACCTGCACCCACAGGTACACCCTCAAACACAAATGTACATATGGGTGTGCAAACCATGTATATGTGTGCACTATGAGTGTTTGTGTGTATGTGTAGAGAGTGAGACAGACAGACTGGGGTGGGGGAAGGCTTCAAGTAGAGCAATATTTTACTCTCCCATTGTGAGAGAGAAATCTTTCCGATGATAAACAGGCACTGGAAACACGAGTCAGAAAGGAAGAAGGAAAGGCCAATTTGCTTTTAAGGGATTTTGAGAACAGGAGGTACACAGGTCACATGTTGTCCCCAGGAGAAAAATGTCTTTCAAAGTCCCTCTGTTCTGCAGGTATCTCATTCAAAAGTGCATCTAGTACAGGCCTAATTCCCCAGCTCAATAGCCGCAGCATCATTAAACAAGCACACATCACCAGTAACATGTTGACCATTTCAGCATTTCTTCCAAGATTACATTTGAGTTATGAATTGTAAAGACATAGATTCTGCTGGTAAGCGGGGGAAGGGGACCCATCAGAGTTCTACAAAATGAGTTTTGAAAACCCTTTGAACAAGCGATGACAAAGGGTGAGGCTTAAATCTTCTTTTCCGGTTGGTTTTTCCTTTTTTCTTTTTGTTTGTTTTCCAGAGACTGGCTTTACACTTGTCCTGACCCCCTGCCTCAGCCCACGTTGGGGCCAGGATTACAGGTATGGTCACCAGGCCTGCCTCAGAGGCTTAACTCTTAATGCTTAAAACCTGTATTCCAACTGGGTACCTAAGGGCCTTTAGTAGTGCCAGAGACCTGGAGAGAGAAACCCCAACAACATTCCTAGGGATAGGCTGTGGCAATAACTTCATTGTGAATCTCTATCCAGACCCAGCAGGCTATTATGGGAGCCTAGAATGTTCTATCAGAGGGAAGTGGCGATGAGATTAAATCTGGCTACTACCTTTCTCTAGAGCCCTTTAATTTGGTCCAAGTTGCTTCACATTTTCTGAGCCTTGGCCATCTGGGCAGTCATAAGACCTAATTGCTGGGATATAGAAAATATTAAATTAAAATAATGTATATGAAGTGTCAGATACATGATAACAGTTGTTTTAATGGAGGTGGAAATAGCCACAACGGTACTTGGCCTCTGTCCCAGGAAGCAGAATTAGGGAGGAGTGGGCCAAAGCATGAATGCTTTCAAGGACACTGGGAATCCATTCATACCCAAGCCTGGGTAAACTGTCTTTTCCACCTCAGAAGGACTCTGTGGGAAACAGACACTGGGAAACCACGCACCAGATCTGGCTATAAAAGCAGAGGTTTTCCAATTGGGCGTTAAGGTGTTATGAACTGGAGAGAGTGGGACCACGCAGTCGATATGCCGCTTGTACCCATCGGTACAGTTAGCGTTGGCACCATCCTGGTAAGCATCAGGGAACATGGCAAGTGCAGCAAGTGTCACCTCTGACTTCCCAGTGCTACTTCTGTTCTGATGTGCTATGAGGTTTTAAACCTTCTTGTGGTTAGCACTGCGGAGTGGGGGAGGGGACGGGGTCGGGCTGAGGCAGGGGCTGGAGCAGTCATGGGGAGCGTCCTGGGTGTCAACAGGATCCATGGTTTGACCCCATGGATGCTGGTAGCATCTGTTTCCTCAAGCCCACTGTGACAGCTGTCCTCTTTCCAGAGGTTGTCAGATGCCTCATTATGGCAAAAACTCAAAAATTTCTCATTGGGCACCAGAGGAGACAAAGTCGATGTTTCAGTAACCTTCAGAGTTCATCTAGGTAAATGTGTTGGAGCCAAGACAATTCTTGCTCACTACGGTGGAAGCTTCATGGTGTCACATTAGTAAGGTGGGAGCTATGGGGAACCACGGAGGTGTCAGGCTCATTACTCAACTCCATGCTTCAGGCCCCTCTTGCGCACGTCCAGGCAGCTCTGAAGGAGCTTGATTCCTGTCCACACCAAGTTGATTTTCCCCCCATTCCCTTTTCCCTATCCTAGGCCATCAGCCAGCCGACCTCCAGAACAGACTGCTCTGTCTCCACTCCCCGGCATTTTCTAAATATTCACATTCTCTGCATACCAGCTCCTTCCTTATTTTCTCAATTCTGCATTTGTTTATCCTCAAAAGGTCCTTTGTGATAGCCCACAAGGATCTGGGGAACAGTGGAGGCAGGCTTGCTTCTTCCCCCCCTCCAACCTTCCCTGGGGGGGGGGGTGGCTGGCAGGAGGCCTTTGGGTCAGGAGAAGACCTATCAAGCTCATTTTTTTCTTCCCCACTTTAGCTGCTTTCTTGAGAACAGACGCAACCGTAAAGAGGTCCCGGAGGGTCGGTCGGTACCCTCAAAGGCAACCTGTTCCTGAGAGGAGATTCCTGGTGGGGTAGATCTCTGATCCTGAGTATATTGTTTAAGTCAACTCAGGGATCTACCGCTCATCAGAGATTGTTCAGGCAGGCCTTGGGAACATGGATGTGCAAATCAATCACAACTTCATGATCTAGAAATCAGCTGCGATATAGAGCCATGGGTGATACCGTGTTTGCCTATGGATGGGAAATTCACTGAAAGTTTCCAATTTCCTCGACACCTCCCATCCCGGTATCACTGAGGAAGTGGGTAGAGAGTAGATACCGCAAGCTGAACTCTCCTTGGAAAGGTCTCTTTTGAGGGAGAATGAAGGGAAGAAGGAAGAGGAGAAGATAAAGAGGAGAGGGGAGGGGAGAAAAAGAGGAAGAAGAGAGGGAAGGGAGAAGGGAAGAGAATGAGAAGAATGGAAGAGAAGGACAGAAGGGAGAGGAAGAAGAGGAAATGGTATCTCATCTCTCAGCCTGGACCTGCTGTAGTTCCAGACTATTACATTCTTAGGCAAGGAATGAGCCACTTGCCCGCTTCCTGTTCTCTAGCCCCTCCCACCACCCATAGGACACTCCCCCTGCTCTGCAGGACTCTGGGCTTCTGCTACCCAGCACCCAACAGTTGTCCTCCCATTGTCCTAGATGACAGCTAGTGTGCCTAAGCCTGCCAGACTCTGGGGTGACTATGAGAAGGGTTTCTCCTCCCTTCTTCCTTCCGCGTTGAAGGTTTTTTTATCTACCATCCTGCACTGCTGTTTCTTCTCCGTGGCGCTCCATTCGACGTTCTTACAGTGCAGCGTGTGAACTCGCAGGCTCTTACGAGGCATGGTAGGTGATCGGCTGGTACCTCGCCTGTCGCAGTCACATTCACACTCAACTCATCGCGTCTCTCGAGCACCCTGTGAAATGGGTAATTTAACTCAGTTTTAAATTGTACAGACCAAGTAACAGAGTCCAGAGAGCCAAACCTTGACTGTGTCCACAGGGTATTAAGAGGCAGAGGTGGGATTTGGTTGGATAGCACCAAATCTGGTGTTATGAGCTCAAGGGTCAGCCAGGAGGGAACGTCACTCCCACCTATGACTGGCCCCAGCTGAGTGACCTTGGATGTGTTACTTAAACTCTGATCTTCATCTGCTGAAGAGAAAATGCACTCAGGATGAAAATGGCCATGGGTGTTGAAATAAGCTCTCACTATGTAGTAAATACGAACAATATTTGTCCTAATAATAATTAGTATTCTCACACCTCTGATGATTAGACCTAATGATAGCCTATCACCCCACAAAGGGCAAGCATTCTGTTGTTGTAACCACAGGGCTGTGTGCAGAGCTTAGCAGATGTGTGGGAGTTAGTAACTGGAGAAAGAAATAAACCGAACACTTCTACTCGAACATACCTGCGTGTCCAAATGAATATCAGTTTCAATTATTATTACTACTATTATCAGTGATACCTAGGAGCAGTGTGACGTAGATACATTTACAACAAAGTGAGGTCATTGTGCTTGAGTTATATTTAACGAAGGGCAGCTAGACTCCCTTAGGGCTCCCGGAGACACATTGTAAAATTGGTCACCAGGTCCACTAAGCTTCAGAAGTGTGGTTTTCCCCCGCTATACCACACCGTGGGCTCCTGTATGTCACGGTTCAGAACAGGGGTTCAGATCCAGCAAGAGTCAAATGGGGCGAAAGCTAGAACAAACCAATCATTTACCTTGCCACGAGAATCACTAACCATGGTGCGGGGTCAATATTAGGGCAAGTTACATATCAATTGGGGGGGGGGTCATTAGTTCCTGTCCTTCCTCGTTCTGGGACAGCAGCTGGCACTGAGCCTGCCCACATGAGTTGGGAGCCGGCGACATGACCTCTGACTGAGAAAAACAAGACACCAGAAGGGTTTATGCTCTTGAGGCTAAAGGTCAGCCACAATGTGATCACCCTGTCTGGAGGGTTTTTACATCTGTCCACAGAGATGAGCAAAGTCCTGGGAACACTAAGGGCTCAAGGGTCCCTGAGCTGTCCTAGCCACAGGGCCATCAGGTGCTTTTTCCCTGTTTCCAGCAGGGCTCTGGGGAGGGCATAGCACCCTGTTCTGAGGCCCAGGGGCACATGGACCCTGAAGAAACATGTTGTCACTCCTAATGCTAACTTGAACACCTGAGCACAGGCTCTACAGAGACACTTGCCTCACTTGCCCTGTGTATGGGGACTCCATGTGTGATGTCACTGAACCCTGGCAAATGTCCCTGGAGACATAAGGAAGGATTGCTACTAAGTCTGTGTGAACAAGGGCATTCAGAAAGCCCGAGGGACAAGCTGGGCCACTGTTAAATGGCAAAAAGGATTTGCAATCAAATCCAATCCAGAGTAGCTCCAAACACAGCTATGGGGTAGATGTGGACATCCCTGGAAACATAGACCTCTGGAAACATGGACTCCCCCAAAACATACCCCCACGAAACAAACCTACTCTCTCATTTCTTGTTCACATTTTAATTTTGTTCCCATGAGCCCCTGGGTCCATGCTTGCCCGCCCAGATCCTATTGGCCTCTGCAGTAATTATAAGACACAGCTGTCAATGAGGTTAAAAGGATGTGCTTCTATTAGAGGGAGTGTCCTCTAAGAAATGGGTTCATTTTCCTAGAAGAAAATGGAGCAGGCCCAGCCCGTCTGTCCGTCCCCTTATACCTGAAAAGGCTAGTGTGACAGCAGCCTTCTCCTGTCTGTGAGGGAAGAGAGCAGAAGTCTTGGAGAACACAGAACTGGGATCCTTCCAAACCTGATATAACTAACACCTTGTCAGGATGTCTCACAATCCAACAAAACCCAAGAAATCAAAACCAGACAGCCCTGTCCTCTTCACCCACCAAGTCCCCTGTTCGTTATACTGTGCTCAGATATACCACCTATACGGCATAGCTACTAAGTGTCAGTCTGTGCCTTGGGGAGAATGGAGAAAGAAAGGCAGCAGACGCTGTAGGCCCACTATATCCCCAGCTGGGACTTGACTTCCTCTGCAAACAAGCTTTTCAGGACTGACTGCTTCCAGGTTACTCTCTTTGGAGCTGGGGAACTGGTTTTGCTTCCCTGCTGGGCAGGTGTTAACAGTCATCTCTGACCCTCTAATTGTATTTATCCTGTCCTAATTAGCATTTAATAAGCAGTGACTGGGCTTCAAGATCTGAGACAATTAAGCGACCTCATCCCCACTTCAAAGATGAAGAGAACTCAGTTTGGGATGCTAAGAGCAGCAAGAGAAAAGAGATTGCACGTGTCCCATTGGAGTTAATGGCACAATTAGAATACAGAACCTCCCAATCTGCTATCTGCTTGCAGGCAAGGAGGCTTCCTAATGTACTATTTGGTCCTGCTTTAGCCACTCCCATGCCAGAATAATTAATGCAGGTAGAAGTCCTTTTAACTGATGCCAGGTTCCAGATATCTAGATGTATGTTACAAAGCCATGGACTATCTCTGTGGCCATGTGTCTCTAAGGGCTGTGAAGGCCTACATAGAACTGGGTTGGGTCCCCCCAGCCTGGCCAAGGATAACTGATAGGAGGAAGATAATTGATGGGGAGGGTGGGGCCCATGCTTTGTGCTCCAGGCCAGTGCCAAAAAGGTCTCCTCGCCACCAGGACACCTTTTTCTGTCAGTCCTATCTTTGTTCAACATTTTCATCAAGGACTTGAAGTCTTTCTCTGAGAACAGAAAGGCCAGAGGTCCTGCAAGAGGATCCTCCAGATGAGAGCAGCGGTATTGCCGGGGAAGATGTTGAAAATGCAGTTGCTAAACACCACACTCCACTCGCCTTGCCCTCTCTGGACATGCTGAATCAGAGAGCCAAGACTAGGGGAATGGGGGTGGTAGAGAAAGGTGGATCCACAGGGCCTGGTGGACAGCCAGCGTAGTCTACAGGGCAAGTTCCAGGCCAATGAGAGGCCATGTCAGGTGGATGACCCTTGAAGGACAGCTGAGGCTGCCCTCTGGCTTCAACATGCATTTGCATGCACACAAAAGGAAATTGGGATGAGGTCAGCAAAGCCAAGTTTCTATAAGCCTATAGGGGCCTCTGAGTGTCACCAAGGTGACTGGGAAGCCTTCTCTCAGTATGAGGAGGACTAACAAAGAGCACAGGAGGATTTCAGGTCCCCTCAGATCTGTTCCACAGCAAATGGCTCCTCTACTCTGGTGCAAATGCTCTGGTGTGGGAATGACATTCTCACGTGGACCTACATCTTCTCCTTTCTTCCTCCTCAGCTAACTCTCTGAAGCTCACCCGTCCTCTCCCAGAGTGTTCTTAGGCTGCCTGTTCTGCCGCCCAGCACCTAACACACTGCAGAAGTGAACCTCATGTTGAGAATATTTGGCTTATGTCTTTCCTACCCTAAATCATGGCTATCCATTGTGTAGGTCCCAGAGTTTAAAGCACCCACACAGTCTATCTTCCATGGCGTGTGGTAGTAATGAATCAGTCCCAGATGGGAATTCAGCAAGTATTTCTGGTGTTGATTCAAAGGAGAACTTGTCCAATGCCACACTTATTTATACAAACCCTTTATCTTCAATTTGCTTACACACACACACACACACACACACACACACACACAGAGGGAAACTTGATCTTACCATTTTTAAAGGCTCAAGTGTATCTTTGTCTCAGATTGTTCCCCTTTAACCTGTGAAGAAGTCAATGATTATTAACCACTGTGCTGGACTTTATGCATCATGTGGTCCCATCTTCATTTTCTCCCAGGTTAACATTTAGCTCCAGTGCTGATTGAAAAAAAAAAAAAAAAAATTAATTAACAAACTACAAATTAGGGGTCTGGGGAGGTAACTCAATGGATTGCAGGGCAATCTTGAGGGTCTAAGTTCAGAACCCCAGCCCCTGTGCTAAGAGCTGGATGAGGTGGCACATGTCAGTGACCTCTGCAGTTAGGGCGAAGGCAGGTAGAATCAGGGGCTCACTAGCCAGCCAATCTAGAGGAAATAATGAGCTCCAAGTTCACTGTGAGAACCTGTTGAAAACTAAGGTGAAAAGTGACTTGACAAATGTTTTCAGAACCCGAGGTTGGACGCTTGAGTGTATTGAGCTGAGTCAGATCATTGCCCACCCTGACAGAGCCCTCAGCATTGGTCACCCCTGACGTCCTTCTATCCACAGCTTTGCCACCGCAGGTAAGAGCCTATTCTTAAAAATACCTGCCATCTGGGAATAATCCTTGGGTTGCTTCCTCCCCACTCAGAGAGAAAGGCATTCTGGGAGTTTATTTGACGGCTAGGTGAGAGATAATTTTGTACACCAAGGATGGATCCTGAATGAGTGGCTCTCAGCTAGCATGTATCTCACTGCCAGAGACAGACTGGGCAGTCCAGGCTCTAGAGAAAGTTTCTCAAGACTCAGCAGAAGAGGGGAAGAAGGGCTAAGCTAAGCCCGGCCAGGCCCCTTCCAGTTTGAAATGGAGAATCCTCACTTCATTGTGTGGATTCGGATATTCTAAACATTTTACAAACTTTGCCCAGTGTTTGAGGTGTCTTGAACACTTCTAGTTAATGATATTTAATGGTATGGCATTCACTGGGTACCTGCAAGAAGCCTGTGTGTGTGTGTGTGTGTGTGTGTGTGTCCACATGACAGGTTTCGATTAGCTAAGGATGCTCCAAAGTCCACATTTTACCACTTTTAAACTCATTGCTGCTAACAGTGAACCCTAATTCATGAACAAAATGTAGCAAATGATTTTTAAATGTGGGTTAAATTTTTAAGTTCTTTTTCCTTATGAAAGAAATGTAAACTGGATCACATTTCTTTCTTTTCCAAAGAGAAGTGTAAAATAAAACAAGCTTCTGCCATCCTTTCCCAGTTCCCAAATCCTTCCAGAGACAATGGTAACCACCACTTATTAGTGGGCAGTGGATCATACATTTTCTTTATGGATATATACATTACGTTATTTCCTTTTCTAAATAAAGGGGATTGTATTTTGTATGCCTTTTTTTCCAGTTTGTTGCAGTTACTGTGTAATGTTGGCCTCCGTGATGTAAGGAATTGCCGTCAGAGTTAGGTTGCAAGGAAATTCACCTGAGCTTTCAGAAAAAGAATGACAAACTGGAAGAATGGTCAGTGCTGAATCTGGGAAGAAAATCAGTGTATCAAAATCCAAAGTGTGAAGTAAAGCAAGACTGGGTTGTCCCAGGTCTCAGTGAAATGACTTGAGGTGATACATCTCTGCTGAATTGTCATAGGTGTCAGCCTGTGGTAGATGTTGTTTACTCTTCTTCAAGGGTGACACAGCAGACCACATGTCCCCATGTTCGTGCACATAATCCCTTCCAGGGCACTGAGCTACATCACACAGGGAGACGAACTCAGCGCTGTTCTCTAGAAACTTGCTGCTTCGGTTTTTCCCGTTGTCAAATCTTCATCCTGGACCTCTTTGCAACCATGAGAAGAGTCTAAGTTCTGGAGAGAGTTGGTGGAAGAGGTCCAAGGAAAGAAAACCCTGAAACAGGACTGAGAAGGAGAGGGCATAGGAACACCCTGTCTAAGCCGGTGCACTAGTCATGTCTCCCCTCACCACGGCTGAAGGTGTGTGTGACACAAATAGCCCTGGGAAGAAATGATTGGTCTTGGCTCAAGTTTTCAGGAAATATGCGGTAGGAACATCGTGGCATCAGGAAACTTCATGGAAGTGGGAGTGTGCAGCTAGGATTTCCTTCCTCCTCACAGCTCAGGCAGAAGAGGAAGTAGGGCAGGACAAGAGGTAGCTGTAAATCTGAAAGGCCCACTTCTGAGGGTCATGTCCCAACAGGTTTGCCAACTACGCAAAAACATTGCCACCAGTTGGTAACCGAGTGGCTGAACACAAGCCAAGCCATCATAGTAAAGCTGGTATCCTATCCAAACCACTCAGCTGAGGCCAGTGTCTAGCAGGTGAAGAGGAGGGAGGGGGAACAGGAGAAGAAGGGGGAGAAGACAAAGAAGGAAGAGGAAAAGAAGGAGGAGAGGGGGAGGAAGAGGTGAAGTAGAAGAAGAAGAAGAGGAGGAGGAGGAGGAAAGGGGGAGAAGGACGAGGAAAGCTGTTGTTTGAGCATTTTCTGCAAACACTGATGCATATTTGTTAAAGGGCAGTGGAGAACTACCTGCATATGTGATGACTCAAAGAGTTGAAACACTGGGTTCCTAACAAGTCTTCTATCTTCTCAGGAAGTGTGGGCAGTTTTGAGAGGGCCATTTTACTTGAAGGCCGTCACACTCAGCTCACGGGGCTCACTGCCATGACTGGCATGTTAACTGTCTACTCTAGTTTGAGTTTAGACATCCTTTCAGCGAATAGGTAGTGCTCCTCTTGTTTCTATCATAAGACACCAGCCAGGATTCATTCAAACAGGATCGGTCACAAGATCAGGACTGTTTAGGTAGATCTGTGGAGGCTGGGGCCAGGGAAGAGGTGAATGAGCAGGCTACCATCCATGACTGAGTATTAATTATTTACCCATAAGTACAAAGAGGTAAAGGAAAGTGTTATCTGGGCATTCTGGGATTGTATCGTCAAAGGGCTGCAATGGTTTATAAGCAGACTCCTTGTTTAGCCATGACCATATGAATTGGTTCCTGGAAAGGCCAATGTGTATGTGTTCCTTATTAATTGACATTTCACTTTAACAAGAAACATAAGGGCCAGGAAAAATTGTCATTATCAGAGAGTGATGGGTTTTCTTTTGTAAGGCCTGCGTGTTTAACGAGGACAGCAGCTTTCTTCCTGCAGCATTCCAAAGGTATTTAGAAACTTTATGGGGCTTGAAATGAAGCCACCTCTGGCATGAAACCAGGAACACCTCTCCCCATTTGAGGACAGGATGTTCAGAATGCCAACCGAAACCACCCAGAGCACGTAATTACCAGTTGGAATTATCAATTACCAACTGGAATGGGTCCAGGCCCCAGGCTCAGCTCCTGTGACAATCATAAAAAGGCTATTTAAAGACCACACATAGTCTGACACCTTTGCTTTGGCCTCGTCACCATCTGGGACCCCAGAACAGAGAGCATTTAAGTAGATTAAGTCTCCCTTGATGGTTCTTACCAAGCTCTGACTCATAAAGCCTAGTCAGGCCCATGAACTGCATCTGATCCTCTTGACCACCTGGCTGATCTGGGAAGCAGCCATAGCTCTAAAGAGTAGAGAGTCCCCAAGCCTCTTGTGTGATCTCTCCTATCAGCCCCAGGCCGAGAAACCACAGTGGTGAGCAGTAAGGTATAGTAAATTCTACCATAAAGATATGCAGAGATGTAGGGGTGCTGAGGAATGGATGGAGGAGGAAAGAGAGGGGTGTGAGGCAGACATGATGTGTACCTCTGTTGCTTCTCATGTGTTCCCGTCCTTCTGCGTATACCTACAAAAGCCAATGGGCTGCGGGGTTCCATGTGAGTCTATAATCTGGCAGTGCATGTCTGGATTTGAGTTTGGATTTTGCTTGGTTCTGTTGAACAGCTATTGCCAGACAACAGCCCCAAACAGAGCAAAATCAACAAGGGGGTCAGTCCTCTGAAGCTCATAGTGAAGGAATGGGGCTAGCCAGTTGCACTGTGTAAAATGTCAGTTAGTGTGAGCATGACTGCCCCTGGCCATCCAACTGCATAAAAAAAAAAAAAAAAAAAAAAAAAAAATCCACAGCTATTGGAAAATAGCATTGTCAGGTGACTGAGGGACAGCATGGACACTCTTAAAATTGAGAAAGCCAGAGCCATGAATGAATTCATCACGATGTACTTGGCAATTGAAAGGTAGAATCCTTGACAGGAGATCCGAGGCCACAAATCCACTGCCATAGTTACTTCACATCTTCTCTGACATGTCTTGTGAATTTCACATCCAAAGTACAGCCAATGCCATGCTCATTCCTGGCAGTGAGGTCTCAGCACCAAAGGGGGTCAAGAGTCAGGAGTGTGTATTGTCACTTGGTTCTCTCTGTAAAGTTTGGTGGTTAAAGACTTCAACAGACAGTTGTCTGCTAAGTTGATGCAGTCCACCCTCATATTGAAAAAGACTAATAAAGAAAGGGAATCTCTTATATATAAACCCAGGCACTAAACAGTGACTTCACATGTTTCTACCTGTACCGACAAACCTGCTCAGAAGACAGCATGATCTCCACTGATGGTTGGAGACAGATTTAGTGTAGATAACTCAGATCCAGTACATTTGATTGTGTCCGCTATCTTTCTATATATTCCTTAGACCTAGGTCTCATCACCAGAGTTCTTGTCATAATCTTTAAAGCTCAGAGTTTCCTTCCCTGCTGCTGTTTCTCACCTAAGTCACTGAGCACAGTAATGCCCTGAGGAACTGTTTCTCCAACCCTTCCAAGAGTGGCACAGAGTTGGGACCACTCTAAATGCAGAAGAGAGGAATCAAGTTATCCAAATACCTAGAATCTTTCTAGAATCAAGAAGATGAAGTTAGTTCAGTAACTACATACAAAAGGAAGTAATTCATCCAAAGAGATAGAAACATGCTAGCATTGAATGAGGAAGCTTCTCAGTAAGTTGAGTGGCCCTGGGGATTCAGAGAAAGCTGCATTTGACCTTGAGAAACACCCTAGATTCTAAAGTAGGACATCCATTTAAGTGCCCTATGGATATAGAAGAGAGACATTCTTTCACTTTGTGTGATAGCTACTTGGAGCACAATTCTCTGAATAATCCCCAGCTCTTCCAGAGACTATAGAATGCAATTTCTGTAACACAGAGCAGTGTACACCCATCCTCTTCAAGGAAGGTCTGAATCTTCTCATAGACCACCTTTCTACATCTCCTTATCTTCCCTTGGGATCTCTCTCCATATTTTCTTATTAGAGACATGTTCTTAAAGAAGATCCCCTTAGCCCCATTGCTCTCCAGGCTGCTGTTATATCCTTCCCAATAATTAATATTACATTGTCTATCTTCTTCAAGGGGTTTGTCTTCTTGTCCAGATCTAGCCAGATACTGGTGGGCATTATGTTCTCAATAACTATGGGTGGGGTTAATGAATTATTTATAAATGCTAGAATTTACCATATACCCATCAGGACTTTGCATATATAAGAGTTACTTATAATCCTATCACACATGCATGCGTATGTGTGCATGTGCACACATAGCCCATAAACATACTTCTACTTTCTTTATTTCTTATTTTTCTCCCTTTTTCCAATAATTTCCTAAACTTGGCACACTCCGAATTTGTTCTTCCCAACAGGCAGCATCATGAAATATTCAAGCCAGAATATCTTTGCCTGCCTGCTAAGATCATGTTACCCTGAGGCCCCACACAGCTTTCGGGAAGAGCACAATTCCCCAAAAGAATGGCAGGAAGCCCACCACTCGGGGCGGAAGCTGTGGAGAAGGAGGGAGAGGAAAAGGAAGCAGTACGGTTCCCACACTGAAAGAGTGATGGTGTATCTTTCAGATATCAACAACATCTGCTTGGCTAATAAAAATCAACAGAGTTTGTCACAATCAGTCTGTGGCCCCAGCAGGAGGGGGGGATGAAGCAGTGGGGAAGGGAGAAGCACACACTGGCAGTTAAGGAGAGAACAGGCTGCAGGGACAGAGTGGCTTTCCAAGGTAGCTGGGCCTGCCCAGACACGCAGCTTCTCCACCGCATTCAGACATGCACATGTAACTGCCTGGACAGGAGACGGGAGCCTGAGTTCCGTGGAATCAGAGAGGGTCTCCAAGGTCCCCTTACTGCCAGTTGATCAGATTTCACCTCTTCCTTTCAAGTGATGTTGCTCTGATTTCAGTCTGTGTTCAAATGAATGTTATTACCCCAACCCTTCTCTGTTACCCAAAATAAGACAAAACCCAAACAACAAACAAACAAACAAACAAACAAAAAAAAAAAAAAGCAGATCAAAATGCTTGTAGAATGTATGTATAGATATCTACCATTGCCTGTTCCAGTTTAAGCTATTGGGACATCTTGACAACAGCTAATATTTCTTTGTTCTTTCTTCTTTCTTTCTTTCTTTTTTTTTATTACATTTTTATTAGATACTCTGTATTTACATTTGAGATGGTATCCCTTTTCCCGACCTTCTCCTTTCCCACACTCCTCCATTTGCCTTCACAAAGGTGTACTCCCTCCTGATCCCCCTCTCTACCCCATTGCCTTGGCATTACCCTACATCGGGAAAACGTGCCTTTTCTGGAATGAAAGCCTCTTCTCACATTGATGCCAGACACTGGTATCTTCAGCTACATACACAACTGAATCAATAGGTCTCTCAAAGTATACACAAAGGCTATGTTTTACTCCATGGTAGTTTTGGAGGGTTTGGTTGGTTGATGATGTTGTTATCTTCCCATGAGGTTGCAACCCCTTTCAGCTCCTTAGGTCCTTTATTTAGCATCCTCATTGGAATCTCTGAGTTCAGACTGGTGGTTAGCTGTAAGCATGCTCACCCGTATCTATATGACTCTAGCATAGTCCCTGCGGGGGCATCTCTGTCTGGTTCCTGCTTTGGGATCAGCTATAGTATTTGAGTTTGGTGACTCCATATGTGGTGGATCCCAAGGTGAGGCAGCTTCTGAGTGATCTTTTCTTCAATCATTGTTCCTCTATTTGACCTTGCATTTCTCCCATGAGAGTTTTTGTTTGCTTTTCTAAGAAGTACTGAAGCATTCCCATTTTGGCCTTCCTTCTTTTCTGAAAGCTGTGTTAGATACCATGGGAAACAGCTTATAGAATAGAATGACCAACAAACAAAAATGTAGACCAACCTTGAGTTACACGTATGTGCTAAACACTCCACAAGACAAGCTTACTTTTGAAACTTCCTGAAACTTTTATCTGAAATTTAAATTTACCTTGTTGTCTTGTGCTTCATCTGACAATACCATCTATGCAAATTAGTTTCCCAAGGTTTCGACAGCAGTACCCACAAATAATGTGGCTGAGCACACCACCTGGAAGAAGAATCTTTATGATTCTTGAGGATGCAAGTGGAAGATCCAGGGTTCAGCAGGATGGCACTTCTCTGAGACTCTGAGGCAAAGGCAAATCCCTTCTTCATCTCTTCTAGCCAATACGTGCTGTTGGCTAGATTCCCTTTGCAACATAAAGATTCTTCATACACACTGTTATCTTCAACACCATTCTCCCTGTGACTCTGCTCCAATGTTTTACAAGGGCACTAATCACCTCACATGAAGAACTCGTCCCACATCAGTATGACTGCATTTTACCAAATTATACCAGAAGCAAGTTTACTTTCAAATAAAGTTACAGCCTGAAACACTTTTTAGAGACTGGGACTTCAATCCACCTTTCATGCAGTTCAATTTGTCCTGGGACATGCTGATCCCCACCTTATTCTAATTCTCACTAACTTGATTCAGAGTGGTTTCTGCTTAAAGTAATACCAGGGTAGCCCTATCTTTATGCAGAGATTCTTCATTTTTTTCCCTTGCTATGAGTTGATCTCAAGACTTACCTTCAAAGGCAGATATGGAGAATGCCTGAGTCCAAGTAGATAAAACACGCTGGAATATTTCTTAAAGTGGAGAGTTTGGAAGAGTGGCTATCCTGCACGTTGAACTTGCCCATGTACCAGTTAGGTACATTCCCACCCTTTCTCACTTAATGTGCTTCATGAGACCTAAATTGAAAAGCTTCACTTCAAAGTCTACCAGGCCTAGAGAGGTTAAGAACCCATAGTCACCATCTGATACTCGAAAGCTGACAGAAGAGACCAAGCTGGAAAAAAGGTTCCATGGGTAAGGGCACTTACCAGGCAAACATGAGGACCTGCGTTCAGGTTCAGATCCCCATGCCTTCACTGAAGTGTGGTGGACAAATGCTCATATCTAGAAGCTCAGTGATGGGCAGGTCAGAGACCTGAAGATTCCTGAAGCTGTGCTGGCTAGATAATCTAGCTGAAAATGCAAACTCCTAGTGAGTGACTCTACCTAAAATTGACTGTCTTGGGCAATGGAACATCCAATATCCACCTGTAGCTTTAACACGTGCATGCAAGGGGAAGAGCATCTTCGTGTGTGTGCATGCACAAATACATACACATGCACACACATACAGAGACAGAGAAATAGAGAGACAGAGAAACAGAGAGAGACACAGAGAGAGGTGTGTACAAGGAGAGCCCAATCTTGGCAATGTCATTGTGAATTGATTTCTGGTTTGAAGTCTTCTTTGTCAGCTTAGATCATGTAGTTTCTTCTCATTAAACAGTTATCTAAAACTCACATGAAAACCAGCACCAAGCTATGGTGGAAGGACCATAGATTTCTGAGTTAAGACTATTGATGGGACTTGGTCCCCATTTCTCTTATGATTCTTTGTGACTATGAAGCTAATCCCATGATTCCTCTGAGACTCTGGTCACAGGCAAGACTGCACATCCTCTTCCTCACCCCTAGTAAGTATATATAAACATATTATATATGGATATGTATGTATCTATAAGTGTGCTGTTTTATTATGCTTTTGAAGACATTCGCAGTATATGACTTAGGCTGGTCTTCACCTAACTATGTGTCTCAAGCTGGTCTTCACCTTACTATATGGCTCAGACTGTCCTTAGATTCATATCTCACCACCCCAGGTCCCACTTACAATTCACACTTTGTTGTAGATGTGTGTCTAGTCATTTGTAGAGGACATCTTGTAGGTCCCTTGTAATTGGAGGACTCACTCATGAGATTGCTTGTCTTGTGTGTGCACCAAGGAGACTCTTCCATCTGGGTAGGAGACTCAGTGGATGAAAACACTTCCCATCCAGGTGTGAGGATCAGAGTTCAGACAAATAGGACCCCCATAAAAGTAACCAAGCAGGTAGCTCTGTATAATAGCAGGGCTTGGCAGAGGTCAAAAAGAATCTATGGAGCATACTTGCTCAGAAGTCAGCAAGAAACATCCTTAATAGATATAGTTCACTGTACCCAGAGAAATCCCTAGCACCAACCCTTGAGAACAACCATGGGTGCCGTTCATCAGGCGATATCCACTATTTACTTCCTTTGAGACAAGATCTCACCAACTTGGAATTCACCAAATAGTCTAGTCTATCTTTCTAGGGACCCTAAAACTATACTTGTCTTTGCTCCCCTCTTAATTCATCATTGCCTTCTTTAAAATGTGGCTTCTGGAGATTGAACTCAGATCTTCACTCTTGCCTGGGAAACAATTTATCAATTGAGCTATTACCATAAGCATTCTCTTAGCTTATCCTTTCTTATGCCCTTATCTCTTTAGGATGAGCAAAGGCTCAGGCTCACTCAGGATTGAGGAACTTCCCAAGACCAAGACCTACCAGTTTTCAAACTTGGATAGTACTGGGAAGACAGTAACAAGTTAGTCACTCTATCTGTCCCAGTCCAATGCATTCCAGTTTATAGTCAAAATTTGGCCAGGTATTGTAGCAATAAGCACTTAAATTTGATTAGTCCTTTGAGCCAATATGATGCTTGACAGGTTTGGGTCAGTTCAACTCTCCTAGGCTGATACTTCATTGTTGTATATGGGCACTCGGACTAATGGCTTCCCAGAAGTAGGTGTGGTTAAATCGGGAGGGGACTGAAGGGGAAGGTGACCAAGAACTTGCAACAGTGACTCAGAACTGAGTGTAGGGGTTCTGTCACAACAGGCTCCCATTTCTCTTGAACCACCCAAGGCTGAGTCAGACCATCAACAATAAAGGGGCTGCAAGTCTAGGTGTTGATTTCTCCCTGGGGACTTCCAGTAGAAGATGGGACTGCAGTTAAGCTGAGGATTTTCATCTAGGAAAGGTCCCAGGAGAAGCTGTAGCTAAACCTGATTCCTCTTGGTCAGTCTATGAGGAAGCCATTAGCTGAGTCGCCAGTACACTGAGCCAAGGAAGCTACCCCAGAACACAACTTTTGGGATAAACTGCCTCATGTATGTTAATCCAAGAATCATCTGGGCTTAGCTTTCCCAACAAACTAGTAAAGGAATGGTGGTTTTAATGGTTTTTGTTACAGCCACCCACCGCGAATGAAGGTTTTTTTCCCCTATGGTTTAGACCAAGAGTCAAAAGCAGTGTCAAATTGATAAGCCCTGAACACATGGCTTTTTATCACATCTATACAAATATTTTTCTCTTGGTGACCCAACCACACTAATACACTTGAAAGATAGATCCAGCATCCTCCACATTGTTTAGTAGACACAACGGGAACTGGGTGAGAGACCAGGTATGAACAATTGGGTCTCAAAAGTACATATATTAAACTGGAGAAATGGCTCAGGCATTAGAAGCACACATTGCTCATGCAGAGGAGCAGAGTTTCATTTCCAGCACCTATGTGGGCAGTTCAAAACTACCTGTAGCTCAGTTCCAGGGCATCTGACCCTAAGGGCACCTGTCCTTATATATGCGTACTTCCCCTCTCACATATACAGAATTCAAAGTAAATATTTAAAGTAAACTGAATCTTTAAGTTGAAACCATCTCCCCTGATTCAGGTCTCATCTTCTTCCTGTTTCTGGAGCTGTTGGTTTTGTTTGGCACTTGGACCTCTCTCTGCTGTGGAGAACCCTTATGCTTTCAGGTGGCTCCCAATGTTTTCATCTCTCAGACTTTATTTACAATGTCCAGTCTCTGACCTGTTTGCAGCCATCATAAAAATTAAATAACCCAAAGTCAGCTATCTGCACATGTCTTCTCTGAGTTCCAAACAAAAACTTCAAGTAGTTATCTGAGACACTTTCTAGAAATGTCTTTCCTTAAGATATATGGATCTGTAAGTCTGGGCTTGGCTGAGAGATCTGCATTTGAACACTTGCATTGGGTGATTTTGGAGGTCATATGACATGTCTTTGCCTACTTTTACCACTACCTCTGAGGTCAAGAACTCTCTGGAACAAAAAGGACAAATTTCCACCTCTAAACATCTCTGTGTCTGGCTCATGTCCTGGTATACTACAGACGTTCAGCAAACAAGTAATAATGGAAACCTTTTCATATATTGCTTGCATTATTTATATTATAATAATTTGTTAAGTATCCATTATATTCATGTAACTGTTCTGGATACCAGGGAGAAGGGACAAGTCAGAAAGGGCAAATATGCTCAGCCTATGGATGGAACAACAGACACAGAAGGCTGGGTCGACTGCAAGTTGATAAGTTTTCATGATCAGATATTGAGAGCTACTGTGGGCTGATGGTTACCTTGTGAATATTATAAAGTGTACTAATGTTTGCTCTCATCGTTTTAGCAATGTATAAAGTGAAGATCAAGGAGAAGTGTCTGGCTACGTGCTCCTTGGCTATCCTAAATTCTCTCTCTCAGAATCTGGTTTCAAAAGAGAATCATGGTGTGTGTGTGTGTGTGTGTGTGTGGTGTTTGCATGGTATATGGTATGTACATGTTCCTGTGGAAATATATATATATGTGCATATATGTTCACAAGTATGTACAGGATAGAGCAGACACCAGTGTCTTCTTCTGTACTGTTCTTCATCTTAATTATTGAGACATGGTCTCTCACAGATCTGGGACTGAAGCATGCTTTGCTATGTTTGGATTTTACATGGGTGCTGGTGATCCAAACGCAGGCTGTCATGCTCACTAAGCAAGCACGTTAAGATGGAACCATCTCTGGAGCACTGAGCTTTTGGTCCCCTCTCCTGACTTCCTCTGTCAGGCGAGGGTGTTTCACCTGACACAAGTGACTTTCTCAGTCAGAGGCCTGAGTAGCTCAGGAGCTGAGTGAATGGTTTACCCAGAATGGCATGCTTACTTCCAAACTCACAAAGCCATCTATCAAGTTACCTGGGCACTGTGGTTTCACTGAGCAGTTGCAATGGGTATATTATGCTACCTCGGAGGATGTCCTTCGATTTTTCTCTTTCTTTCTTCCTTCCTTCCTTCCTTCCTTCCTTCCTTCCTTCCTTCCTTCCTTCCTTTCTTCCTTCCATAAAGGCAGAAGAGGTTGAAATGGTTTCATGTTGATATATACACAAATTTTTTAAAATGCAGATTAATATAAGCCTTAAAAATAGAGAAGCGTGTGATTTGTGCTTTTCCATCAACAAACCCAATAACCTGGAGGAAATGATTAACCTAGAAATAGACAGGCTTCCCATTAAAACAGCAATAGCAAAGAGTTCTGGAAAGATCTTCTCACGCAGAAGTAATTATGATGGGAAATCAGGTCTGATTCAAATCCATTTGTAGCAAGTTTAGAAAATCAAAATGTAACCATTCAGAATCAAGGAGACAGCCTGGGGGGGGGGGGGGAAGTTACCCGTTACTGATACTGCAATTCTACTTCTGAAGAGTCCACTTGGATGAATGACATGGCTTAGCTGGCTGTCTCCACTCAGTGGATGACAGCACCATGCAGAAACTACTCAGAGACAAAGGAAACCAAGCACAAACAGCTAGTATATAAATAAACAGGGCTTGGAGTTAGTTTTCTGAAAGTTCATAATGTTTCTAGCTGAGTTGTCACTCAAAACAAGAACTTCTGGATAAGTAAAAATCCATGCTGAACATCTGTACCCTCTGAAAGTGCATTCTGTCACCCTGAGTCCTTTGCTATTTTAACAGATCTGGAATGGGTGTGACCAGATCTAGAGATCTGGAAGGAGTCTAGAGAGGAGGGGTGGGGCCTAACAGAGGTGAAAACAATTTTCAGAACACATCAGCTAAATATTCTGTGAAGAGAGATGGAAGAAAAGAAAGACTTCAGATAGAGAAGGGACTGGGTGCCCCTGGACAGCCTGGGTGGAAACTGGAAAGCCCCCATCCCCTGTTCTCCATGTTGGGGTTTGTGGCCTAGTGGGAGGTGTTTATGTGAGATGAGCTCCAGTCTTAAGAGGTTATGCCAATTAGAAATAAGTTTGCAGGTGAGAAGATGGCTCAGTGTACCATAAAGTACTTAAAACACTCCACAGAGACCTGGAGACCTGACTTGGGGTCTCCCGAATCCAGTCAGAATCCAAATACAGTAGAGTACATTTCGTAGTCCGAGGGCTCCTTTGCACAGGTGGGAGTCAGAGGCAAGAAAATTCCAGAAAGCACGCAGGCCGTCTGGGGATGTGCTCTGGTGAACACTGAGGTAGAAGTTGAAGATCAATGTTCACAAGCCATGCACATGGTTCCCATGCTCTCCTGCCACACATATACCCCAACACACACACAAAAGTTCTAAAAAATAAAGTGAGGTACTAGAGAGATGGTCCAGTGGTTAACAGTACATATGTCTTTTACAGAGGATACAAGTTCATTTTCCAGAACATCTTGTAACTTTGGCTCCCAGTGGTCGAACATACTCTTAGCCTCTGCTGTCATACACACACACAGACACACAGACACACAGAGACAGACAGACAGACAGACAGACACACACACACACACACACACACACACACACACACACATGTGTGTGCCTAAAAATAATCAAAATCTTAAAAATGAAAAAAAAAATGGAATTGAGTCTCTGAGTTAGATCCCTTGAACCCTCTTGTCCTATATCCCCATATGGTTCCTTCTATCGGGGCTTTGACATTAAAAAAAAATTTGAATATGAAGCTTTGCAAAGCTGGGGGTTGAGCCCAAGGCATGGTAGAGAAGGGTGTCACCCCTGAGCCATGTCCCCAGCTCCGTTTTACTATATATTATATGGGGAGGTCCTTAAAGTTCATTTACCTCTCTGATAGGAGCTGGTTACAGAAAAGCAGGAAGGAAAACAGTACTTGCCTCATAGGTTGAATGACTGAAGACTTCATTTAGCTAGTATAAATGGAGTATAAATAGATCATTTAGCACCAGAGCCAATGCCCATGAAAAAAGTCCAACGATTATCATTGTCCCTAATGATAATTACCCAAAGTTCCTCATGTTTGCATTTTAGAAGCTCCCTTCATTCCAAAGGTCTGACCTCACTGAACTCAGCTCTGGAAGATAATGTGTTGAAACAAGTAAATATTCTGCCAATGTGGTCTGAGGAGTTCTGGCATTAGAATTATAATATTATAAGTGATGTTTTAAGAACAGAAATTTCTGAACCAATCACAGGTCTGAAGTTTTCATGTAGATGGTTTGTGTGGAACTTGGGATCTGCTGTAGGCAGATCACTGAATGGGTGATTTGGGGTAAGAGTAGTGTCTGGAGAAATGGAGGATTTTTTTTTGTTGTAGCTTGTTTGAGTCAAGCTCTTGCTAGATAGGGCTCCTGACTTTGAACTTACTCTGTATCCTAGGCTGGGTTCAAAGCTGAAATCTCCCTGCCTCTTATCATCCTGAGTACTCAATCCTGAGTACTCAATCCAAAGGCAGGAACTAACACTCTCTATTTGGAGTCTGTATTTTCTAAGGACTCTTCTTCCTAGGTTAATTCTGCTGGTCTGAGAACTTTGGAAACTGCTGTAGAAGAAAGAAAACTGATCTCAAAAATGGAGGGCATGGTTGTTTGCTAACCAACAAGTTATCCCTTGTCATTCTCAGTCTTCTCTTTTCCCTTCTCCTTCCTCCTCCTCCTTGTCCCCCTCCTTCCCCCTCCTTGTCCCCTCCCTCCTCCTTCCCTCCTCCTCCTCCTCCTCCTCATCATCATCATTATGCCAAGAAAATACAAATCTGTCTTTTCTAGATCACAGGGAGGTTGTAAGGCTGGGCTGTGATAACAAACAGGTCAACTAACTACCTAGTGCACATGCGGTTTAGAAAATGCCTACTCTGACTTTATCTCAAGAACACTAGGATGCTACAGGAAACTCAACCTTGTCCCTTGTTGACTGAGATGGGAGTAGGAGTATCCCAGGGTCTCTTAAATGTCAAGGGCACATCATACCAGAATTACTGTACAGCAATGCCTCCTCTCTACAGATCTTTATGCTTCTCTCCTGCCCCCATCACATGAGGAAAATTCAACTCCTCTGTCAAAGCATCATCTGCATATATCACTTTATCCATAGCTTTAACTTTAATGGTGCTATCTACCCCCCAAGGAAAGAAACTAAATGACTGATTGTGCTCTAATTACCCAGGTCACAATTACCCATGCAAAACATGCATAATTATCTTAAAACGCAAACTATGAGGTCATTGCAAAATGTATTTCTTAAGCAATGACATTAAGAAAAGTGTCCATCTTGGTACATAAAATATTACTAATTCATGCACCATTAAACTCACTTACCTTAAATTACAAACCTGATTAATTTATTTGCTTTTTCTGGGTCACTATTTTGTTTCTTCTTCATAGATTAATTCAAAGGAGAAAATATTTGGAAAATTATTTTGCCCCTGTGACAGCTCTCTGTATAAAGAGTTTTAGTTGGTTCAGTTATATTTTTGATAATAAAATCAACTATCTCCTATCATATTATGTAAATGACTGGATAGATTTTTACTGAGTTAGGAGTGTACGTCTGGGGTTGTTTGACTTTGTACATAGGAAACAGACCTATGGGTATTCCAAGGATGTATGTTTCAAAGATAGTCACATACTATACAGAGTAGCAAAACAAAGGAACCAGAAGAAAGCTCCATGACCAGGAAAGAAATCCATATTTATCATACACACTGGGCAGAGAAAACAGGGAGCTGTCAAATATGAGCACACAACATAGGTCCAGGAACAGCACTGAGATCTCATCCTGATTTGAGAACCAGTTGTTCTCTGGTGTTTCTGGATGGAAAGTTCTTCCTGGGGTTCATACTTAACAAAAGCATCTTTGTTGGGTTTGCCTAAGAGTAGACCTGGAAACAAAGAACTGGGTAGAATTCACTCAGTGATCCTCTGAGTATATTTATTATGGAAATTAGTAAGTCCGGTGGGCAGACAAAGGAGCTATGTTATGGTATATTCATGAGTTGTATAGGTAGGTGGTCAATGTGGGTAACTGGGACCCTGTCTAAATGGGACATCCATAAAGTTGTTAAACACAGAGAACAAAGAAATTTACTACCTCCTACCCAGTAAGAGTAAGATCCTGAGGACTGGAGCGATGGCTCAGTGTGGGTTTGATTTTAAATACCCACATGGCAGCTCACAACCATTTGTAATTCCAGTCCCACGAGATTCAATACTATTTTCTGGGCTCTGAGGACACAGCTCATATGTGGGCCACAGACATACATGTAGGCAAAAATACCCATACACATAAAATAAGAAGGCAAATGAAGTAAATTATGACCCTGGCCCTCTTACCTGCCCCAAGATTCCAAGAGAAAGTCATTGGGCAGAGACCAGACAGACCTGTGGCAAATGTCTGTTTGATCACTGTATCATTTTCTACAGTACAAAAGCAGGCTAGCAAAGTGAGGTAGCGGAAGGTACCAGTTACAAAGATGAAGGGATTGTAAAATGGCAGCCATCCCTTTCCTAGTGCCTATCAACTAGCAGTGACAGCAGAGGGTCTATTTGTATCTTATTTAACCCACAAGGTCATCTTCTGTCATAGCATGAGGCAGAGGAAGAACCAGAGTTTGAAAATCTCAGTCTAAGGTCATGCAGTCAGATAGGACACTCAGAATCTAGTTCGAAGTCTCTGACTGTAGAGCATCTCCTTTCCACAAAGTGTGTAACAAATACAGGTCCATGTGATAGGGGAGTTGGAAACACATAAAAGATTCTTTTTCATGCTCAAAGCATCAAACATTGTATCTTTGTTGGCTTCTGTCTATCTTGACTATTTCCAAAGCCTGACCATCTCACCTCCTATGCAAGGCTCAGTGCCAGATGCACATGCTTGACTCTTCCATATGTGAAGAAAGCTGATGGAAATTAATGCTGGGGGTTCCTCTAACAGTCACTGAGAGGTGTCTTCTGACTGGAGTGTGCCTCCTTCACTTCCCCCACTTCCCTTCCATCAGAGAATGGGTTTCAGTATCTAGTTATTTTTGTGACCTAGTTTACACATACACACACCCATCAAAGTTGGAGAAAATATGGTGGGCTTCCGATTAGGTTTGAACTCTGAAAATGTTGGTGGGATGCACATTATGAGATAAAACATTTCCTGCCACAGGAAGCGTCTGCTGCTCAAGATGGCACATTAAAAGAGGTCAGAGACTTGTAGTGCTCAGAGACCTACATACCACCAAGTTTAAACCCCTAGGAAATCTAACTGGAGGAAGCCAAACTCTCTCAGGAATGATCTGGCTCTTAGTCTTCTGGAGTTTCAAATGGCAGGATGAAAAGTCACCCAAACCATAAAAAATAGAGAATTTTGGAAGTTGGAGGGATGCTTTCATGGTTAGGAAAACTCGCTGTTCTTGCAGAGGACTGGAGTTCATGTCCTCAGCACTCAAATCTAGGTGTCACACAACTACCTGTAACTCCAACCCCAGGAGATCTGAAACCTTCCTTCACACACACACACACACACACACACACACACACACACACACACACACACGGGGGTGGGGAATGGGTAGATATGCATACCCAAAAATAATAAGGTAATAAATTTTCAGAGAGAAAAAAATTATAATTTGAAATGCTTAATAGTTAATTGTGCAACACTTGTGTGTCTAACACTTGTTATCTGTGATCTCTCTCTCCCCAAAAGAAAACTAAGAATTTTCCCCTCCCAAATGAATGTCTGAAATATTGGCTTCTATTTCTGAAGAACACACTTCTGAGCGTGTTGGCCCAACTGTGAAGTTCAAATTAATTTCACCCTTCGGGGATTTGTAAGCATGTTGACAGATTCAATGACAAAAAAGTAGAGTCTTATTGGAAAGAATGTTAGCCGACGAGGCAGACGGCATGGGGGATAATTTGGTCATGGACTGCAGAGAATTTCTTCCCAGGTTCTTGGTTCAGATCTAGATCCTGTTTGGCAGTGAGTGAAAATCTTTACTGCTTGGCAGCTTCCTGACAGGTGGCCAGCAATGTCACATCTTAGTTTCCTATTTCTCCTGCTCTGCCTGGGCAGAAGAGACACAAGAGGGACACAGAAGCACAAATGGAAGCAGCTAGAAATGAATTCTCACATTCTTCTGCAGCAGCCTGTACTCAATAATAATAATAATGTTAATTTTTAATTGGTATATATGTACATCACACATGTGTATAGTACATGTGCTTGCAACAGTATGGGCTTGTGTGTGCCACCCTGCAGGTATGCCATGTCTCTGGTACATGTCTAATCCTCAGATTCTAGCTTGTTTGAGATGAGGGTCTTGTGTTCTCTGTGGTGTGTACCAGGCTAGCTGACACCTGCCCTTCTTAGTATTCCCCTGTCCCACCTTGCATCTCCTGGTGAATGCTGGGATTCCACCTTAATTTGCTACCACATTCAGCTTTACTTGGGTCCTGCAGATTTAAAGTTTTCAGGCTTGTGGGACAAATTCCTTACTCACTGAGCCATCTCCCAAGCTCAAACTCAATAATTAATTTTTAAATCAACTTAACAGGTGCTAGGACCTAAGTCCTAAGTGACCCCAAGTGCTAAGAGATCCTAGTGCCCATCTCTTCAGGGAATAAACAGAACAGAAGACAGACAAAAGAATAAAGTTACTTTGAACTTTTTACACAGACAAGCTTTTCATCATTGAGCTAGAATATCAGTATGTTTATGTAAAACGAAAGACAGGAATGCCCTAGAAAACATTCATGGACAACCCCCAAGTAGAGAAAGCATGGCAAAGATTTGTCAGATTTCCTTCCAAAGGACCATTAAGAGAACTGGCAAGGCAAGGAGCCACAGAGAGCCCAGTTATTGGAAGGTCAGTGGCGCCACGTTAATTTCAGCATGGCCACTCTCAGCTGGAACCCAATCAGAGATCAGATCTCCACAGGAGTCCTTCCTTAATGCAAGCAGGGCCAAGATAATGAGGACTTGAGTCTAAGCAGGAGAATTTCCTATGTCAGTGGGCCTAAGCCAAAACCCTTTAAGATTATTTTAATGTCATTTTTCTTTTTAATGGGACATATAAGTACTAGAGAAATTAAAGCATTAAAGGGTTTCTAAGGAATGAATATATATATTCATATATATATATTTATATATGAAAGATATATGTATCTTAAAATATATATATATGGAGTATAAGTTGTAATTACCTCTAATCATCTAAATGTTTCATGCTGATATAACAAACTTGACCCAGGATTGGTCTGCTGCTGAGGTAAGTTTCTTATAGTTTGCTCTAGGGAAGCACCATCTAGCTATAGCTCAGCCTGAGTTGTCCCCTGTACTAGGGATGCTCAACCCTCTGGCTTCTCTCAGGCATGCTCGATAGATGCTGGCTTGAGTTACAGGTTTGTTTTTGTTTTTTGTTTTTTTGTTTTTTTTTTTTTTTTGGTTTTGTTGTTGTTGTTGTTGTTTTAAATTAAAAAAAAAGGAAAGAAATTTCTGAACACCCTTGTGTTTTTAAGTAGGTTCTCCATTTCATGACAGACAAGTTCCATTAGTTATTACTGGGCATGCGCAGCTCACAGGACTGGATGGCTCTGCTAGTATTGTCAAGCCCGGGAATTCCAGATTGGTTGAAAACACATATCTGAGGGATTGAACACAGAGAAGCTCGGTGATCAGAAGTCTGAGGCAGGAGAGTCAACACTAGTTTGACACTGGCCTGAGCTACATAGCTAGATCAAGGCCAGACTGAACTACAGGGTGAGCCTTTGCTTCAACAAAAGTGGATGGCATCTGGGAGGTGACTCAGTGGAAAAATGACTTACTCTACAGGTACAAGGACCTGAGCTAGCATCTCCAGAACCTGCACAAGGAATGAACATCTTGTCAACCGCCTGTAATCCCAGCACTTGGGAGTCTCCTGGCTCCGGGGTTACCCTGGTTAAGCTGGCCATCTGGACTAGCCAACATGGGAGAACTTTTGGCTCAGCCAGAGTCCTTAATACAAGTAGAGAGCAGAAGAAGAAGACAGTGGACATGTACTTCAGAGACTCACACAAACTGATACATATGCAGGCATGCACCTTCATACACATATTCCCTAGCACACATGTGAAGATGCCTATGTGCATATACACATGCATATACATGGAAAGAAAGGCAGATGTGCCAAGACCTGCAAAAGTTAAGGATTGTATGTCACATGATGTGTATGTGGCATGATGTGTTGGTTCTAGCATTTGCCACTGCTACAAGCTTTGTAGGGATAGCATCGTCAACTATCCTCCAAATCTGAGTGGCTTCTGGTTGTATCAAATACGACTCTTGGCTCTGGCTTTTTGGTCTTGCGGCTCTATCTCAGGCCCTGGTTAGGACCCAGGAAGCAGAGGAGACACTTGGCTAGGGACTGCTGTCCCTATCCCAGTGGATAGGAGTTCTGGAAAGATGGACAAGAACAGTAAGAACCTCTTAAGACTTCAGCTTGATCAGATCTAATTGTGTTTGGCCAGCAGGAAGATTGGAGCAAGCCCCAAAGTGGATGCAATTTAGGCGAGAGGGAATATTTGATGAACATCACTATCACAATCACATAACTTCAAAACCTCTGTTGTAGAGCAATAGCACGGGGGCATGAATTAATGGCTGCAATGCTAACAATTAGAGATACCTACTCATTACAAGAATCTGCTGAGCACCACAGGTTCATTACATCACGTTATCTTCAGAACCCTTCTCATGGGGAGGAACCTGTCCCTGTTTTGCAGATGAGCAGGTGGTTGACTTCATGAAGTAGTCTTGGGCTTTGCTCCAACACCTCCATAGAAGATCTGGGGTTGGAGCCCATGTGCTTTCCCTGGAGCCCAAGATCCTTTTAAGTGCCTGCGTCTGGACTAAAGAGGAGAGAAGGGCAGCAATCTCAACTTGCTACTGTCTTGGGCCAATGCAGGTGTCACTGTCAATCAAGAAGAAAGAATCAGGGTTGGAACTAATTGGATGACATTTGGTTAAGTCTGGAATCTGAGGTGGTCAGTCAGGTTGGATGACACCAGTTGATATGCATATGAGATATGACTAGCTTTATGAAGTTGCCTTTGTGTGTCTATTACCTGGTGCAAGAGAAACAATTATGTAATATCCCTATGCAGCTATGGTCCCCAGCCTGCAATTGCAGCTGAAGATGACTTTATTATTGAGATCCCTGGCATGGCTAGAAGGAGCAGAAATCTACATTTCTAACCCAAGAATCGCAAAGGGCTTTTTATTAATGCCCAGTGACTACTGAATGGTCTCTGACCTCAGGAGCTTATAATCTAGAGGTCAAGATGTGGCTGTGGTAGATAATGACACTAGGAGTTGTGTAATGGCAAAGTAGGTACAAGCTTCACAGCCCAAAGGGAAAGGGACAGGTCTGTGGGATTTGACAATGGTTAGGAAGATTTACTGAGAAGTAGTAGATGTCTCAACCAAAAGAGCTCCTGGAGAAACTGAGCACCTCTGCACTGTGTGTGTATCTCTGTCAGCATGTATGTAAGTATGGGTAGAATGTAGATCCATATATGTTGCCATACATGCATGACATTGGAGTGAAATGTGGGAAGTGCCACAGGCTGAGGAAGCAGTATGTGTATAGACCCTCGGGTGGTAGGAAAGAAGGACAATGTTTTAGTCCTGTGGGGTTCCTTAAAACCCTCTCCATGTAGATATCTACGTCCGAAGGGGTTAAATTGCCCATCAATTTCTTAGACTGACAGCCAAGTTCAAAGGGAACAGGTAGCATCCTCAGGGATGTCTTTTTTAGTGCCTAATACAGTCTCAAATTTAGTAAGCAAAGCATATTTTTTCACCTAAAAGAAACCTCAACCTTTATTCCCTAAGTGTTCCTCCAGCAGAGGGTAGAGTCCTTGTTTATGGCCGTCCAAGCATATATTGCTGGGTGCTCAGTGTGTTCTGTGTAAAAAGGGAAAACAACAGTCAAGCAATCCATCCATTAAGGATTTGCATCCTATAGAAAACACAGACCTTCCTTGCCATTAGAGTGCTGTACACTGGAATATTGCTCTAACAACACCAAGGAGATTACAGATAGGGATTCCAGACTCCCACAGGAAACAATGATTGAACAACACTTGGATCTCCAGTGAGGAAGGGATAACAATTCTTCCCATCCCCAGTACTAACCAGGCCCATCAGAAATGAGACAGTCAACTCAGGGTAGGTAGTATTTTGATCACTTGGTTGCTGGCAAAGAATTATACACCACAGCTCCTGTTCTTCCTTTAAAAATATGACTGCACAAAAAAATATCCATTGAGAATTGGTCACATGACCACTGTCATGCTAGAGAGTCTCATAGGATAGAGTCTATGATGAAAGTTAAAAATTCAGGAAATAACTGCACACAAGTTACATAGCCACAAAATTCTACAAAGGAGAAATCTGTGATGTTAAGGGAGTGGATTTTCTAAAGGACTGGAAGGTATTTTGTAACAATCTATTAATGGCACTAAATATACTAGAAGAATAATTGAATGCAAATTATTTAATAAAAATTTTAAAAGAAAAGGGAATGACTATATGTCTTCACTGTGTTTAAAACTCAGTCTTATAAAAGATATGAATCTATATGTAATGTGAAAGATATACATAAAAATTAGTGCTAGCCTTGGCAAACATAAATAATTAAATCTCTAATAGTGGTTGAATAAAAAAAAAACTAAACCATAAATCGTGTTTTTTTTAAATTATGAATATAAAAGTGAGAAAATTCTAGCTAGTCATCCTTTCTTTTATAAGGTTTATTTTTTACCATGTTTTGGTTGTGTGTGGGTGTGGCTTAGTGTGGTATTTGCACATTAGCACAGGTGCCCAAGGAGGCCTTGCTCCTGTCCTGTGAAACTAGTGGGCACTGACAGAGTCTGGGATATAAAACTTATGGCCATCAATTGTGCAAACACTGGTAAACCCACAGGGCTGTGGTAGAAATCTGCAAAACTATTGTCACACACATGGCCCTGGTTAAGCCCACTGGGTCTCAAAAACAAATCAAAAACACACAGCTACGAAGAAGGACTCCTGGAATAGAGGGGGTTGATAGTCTGGGGAGGGAAAGAAGTAGAACGAGGCAAGAACAATCAGAATGAACTGTACACACGTATATCGATGTCTGTAGGGAAATGGGACCACCCACTTGTCTCCAAATTCTTAACCCAGAAGGGCTCCTGTCTATAGAAAATATGGAGACAAAGTGTGGAGCAGAGACAGAAGGAAAGGTCACCCAGGGACTGCCCCACATGGGGATCCATCCCATATACAAACACCAAACCCAGAGACTATTTCAGATGCCAAGATGTGCTTGCTGACAGGAGCCTGTTAAAGCCATCTCCTGAGAGGCTCTGCCAGAGCTTGACAAATACAGAGTTGGAGGCTCACAGCCAGCCATTAGACTGAGCATTGGAATCCCAATGGAGGAGTTAGAAAACAGGACTGAAGGAGCTGAAAGGGTTTGCCACCCCATAGGAAGAACAACAATATCAACCAACCAGACCTCACAGAGCTCCCAGGGACTAAACCACCAACCAAAGAGTACACATGGAGGGACCCATGGCTCCAGCAAAATATATAGCAGAGGATGGCACTGTCTGGCATCAATAGGAGAAGCCCTTGGTCTTGTGAAGGCTTGATACCCCAGTTTAGGGGAATGCCAGAGTAGTGAGGTGGGAGTGGGTGGATAGAAGGGGGAGTACCCTCATAGAAACAGGAGGAGGGGGTATGGGATAGGGGTGTTCCAGAGGGGGAACCAAACCAGGAAAGGTGATAACATTTAAAATGTAAATACATAAAATATTCAATAACAACAAAAAATAAATTTAAAAGAAAAAAGTCATTAAAAAGGATATGAAAGGCAAAATCCTTGGAGCTTTAAAATGTAAACCTTTAAACAAATTGTTCATTAAGAAACCCTACCAACTTGCAAAGTGTGTGTGTATGTGTGTGTGTGTGTGTGTATTCAAATAATCATTAAATATTTAGAGAGAAAAGATGCAACCCAACTACAGAAGCTGGAAGGGCAAATAATAAAATGAGTTCAAAGAATAGACAAGGGAAACATTTACAATGAATATGGCTATTAGTTTCCTTGAAGACTTACCACACATTCTTGGTCTTACCACCATGGTTAAGCTCCCGGGGCTGACGCCATTTTGTTCTCTGGCCTGGCTTGCCCATTGGTAGTTCAGGATTATATGTGGCTATTTACATTTCAAGTAAAGAATGAATGTAGTTCCTTATTCTATTAGCCACATTTCAAGTGTCTGGAAAGCGCATAGAATGAGTATCTCCCATATTGAGAAGTATAGGCCTGGAATAGTTCTAACATTCTAGAAGGCTCTATTGGATAGACATCACTGCATACATTTATAGGTCTTAGCATTATGATAATAAAGCCCAGCCTCTTTGTTTTCTTCCTTATCTTAAAAGTTGCTTTGACAGTGGGAGCTCTGGAAATTGGAAGTTTATCTTTCCAAATATGCCCAACAATAAGAAATTGGGGGAATGCAAATTAAAGCAGTAATATATGGCTTGAGAGCAGCTAAAATAAATGCGGCATTTTTTAAATGGATGATTCAAATAAAAACACACATACATAGAGCAAGAGAGAGAGGGGGAGGAGAGAGAGAGAGGGAGAGAGACAGAGAGACAAACAGACAGACAGACACACACACACACACACACACACACAGAGGGGGGGGGGAGACAGAGAGAGAGCGAGAACACACATGTGTAGATGTAATAATACAGACAGGTCTTTAGAAAACATAAAATATTACCCTATTTAATGTCCATGAACCATAATCATAGCTTGCATTAAGCATTTACGTTTTTCAAGGGCCTGTTTCTGTCAATTACTTGTCTTACACATGGCTGTTGCAGTTAAGGTTGATTTATTACTGTCTTCTTTATTTGACTGAGGCAGAGAAAGTTGAGCAACTTGCCGCAGGTGACCCGGCTAGTTGCTGCAGAGCTGGGGTTTCCAGCCAGGCTGTCTGGCTTCCAGGTCTGTGCTTATTGCTACTGTGCCCATGTGGACACGGGCCAAGTGACAATAGCTATGTGTGGAAATGTTTCAGAGTCGGAGAAAGTAGAAGTGGGACGTAGGGCTTTAGCTGCTTCTGTGTGATGGGGGAGGATGGAGAGGTGAAGGAAATATGGGGGATTTAAAGGGAAATATTAACCACATACTTGTATAGTCTTAGCAGGTGGGTGAGCACTTTCAGCATGGCTAGTAATTAAAATATTAAAATAAAAATGTGCCTATTTAGGAGATGATGTAAAGCTGGGGGGAGGGGGAGACAGAATACATATTTGTATAGAGGTCAGAGGTAAACAGTGGAAATCTTATTTTACCACTTTCTACTTCTTTCCCCCTGACACAGGCCCTCTCTGATCCTGGAGTTTGCTGATTCATCTAGACGGTGTGGTCAGCAAACCCCAGGTATTTCCCTGCTCTGCTTTCCTGGGGCTGTGATCACTAGGTGCGTGCCACCATGCTTAGATTCTTTCCACACAGACTGCAGATCCTCAGGCATTCATCACATGTGCGAATACAACAATCTCTCCAGCTCTGAGGACTTGCTTTTGATCTACAACATGCTAATAAGATTGTGTGCCTCCCAATGTAACCCCCGCTGCTTTGCCAGCCAAGTTGTGACCATAGAAGGGTAATAAGTGGAGAGGGACACAAACTCAGGAGACAGAAGATATGCATAGGCAGGCTGAAGGGAGAAAGAGCTATGGCTGAAAAGTAGGAATAGTGGGTGTTTTAGTGAGACACCAGATGCTCTCTGCTGCTAAAGGAGAGCCCCAGGAAGGATTCAGTAAGAGCTACAGTTTTCTGCATTCCCATGGTTGTCAACTAATCCGTTTCTCTGAGCTCAGATAGGAGTGAGGCTGGTTTCCAAGGTACCATGGCATGCATTGTGTATCATTGCTCTCCTGAGTGCACATGCCCACAGGGAGCATTTCTTCCTGGGACCTAGAAGGCATATACCATAGAAGTCCTTTCTTAGGAGACTCTATCTGCCATCAGGTGGCCATGACAACTCAGATTTTGTGTTCGTTTCACCTTGCTCCAGAGCTAAAGTTGCCTACGGCCTCCCTACCCCTCTGCCCAGGGAGGGAGGCTGTTGGCTGTCTCCCTGGCGCCTACTCACGTGTATGGCTCCTTACACAATCACTGTCCTGGAAACCAACACGGGCATGTGGCAAGGTGGAGCCCAGATGGGCACGTCTGAGGCTGCTTAACTGTGTGAATAGCAAACACTTGCCAAGCCACCAGGAGAAGGGGATCTGAGCATCTCCAAGTTCATTTGCACAGTTAGGAAAGGGTGATTGGGAGAGAAAACACTGATGTCTGAAGCACACAAGCAACTACCCTCTTTAGGATACAGGCACCTACAAACACATGGTATAACTCTGGTCCCAGCTCTGAATCTGCCACCTCCATGCAAGGAACTTCCTTCTTTCCAGCTGCAACAAACATGCACCTGTCTCCAAGCCTGCAACAGGCCTGTGGCTCCCTCACAACCACAATGCAACTGTTCATTCTAGCTTCCATAGATGCACCTCCCAAGAGCCAAAAAAGCTTGGGAAGGAAATGACTAAGTGCAGAATTTTAGGATATTTTGCAGTTGAATTAAGCCCAGTGAGCTTCACTGAGGAGTGTATCTCTCTTGGGAAGTTCTGATTCTTTACCTGGATAGAATCTTGGTTCAGCAGAGAAAATGAAGACCTCTGTTCCAACCTTTCCTGAAGGGCCATTAGGTCTCCAGCACCTCTGCACCCATACCAATAAGTTTGCCTGCTCTTTTGGAATCTGGGTAGGAAGGTTGGCTAATAATATCTTGAGCTGTCTCTGGAAGGGTGGTGCAAACTTGTCAGGGGAGAATTAGCTCTCAGGTCCTTGTGATGAGGTTCCACTCTTTCAAAGAGTGAAAATAGCACCTGGATGTTCATGTGACTGGTCCTTTCTAATAGGGCCTTTGGAGGATCACACCTAGATTGTCTCCCAGCTCTAACAATCTTCTTCATGCACACCATGACAGTGACTGAATCAATAGGACTTGACCTCGCACCTACCATTCTCTGTAACATGTCCTGTCTTGATGACTTTGGCAAATCTCTCTCTCAATCTCTTCCTCTCCCTCTCCTCTTCCTCTCCCTCTCCTCTCTTTCCCTCTCCTTTTGTTTACTTTGGAAGGTAGTTTGCAAAGGTTAAGCACTTTGACACTACAAGTAGATATTTAGGTCTTAACCCATTAAATAATCTCCTATTTCTCAGTTTCTCCAACTGCAACACTGGGAATGAGAGTTGTGCCTACTTTATAAGGATGCTCTGGATCCTGAACTAACATAAAGTCTTATAATGCCAAAGTCTTTGGTAATGATCAAAATAATTGAAAAAAAATGAGGTGGTGGGAAGTGGGATCCACCTTAGGAGAGTGTTTCAGAGATAAGAAGAGACCAGATATACAAAACTCAGAGCTCAACACCTGACTTCTGGATGTTGGATAAATGGCAGCTGTTACTGCTGGTGTTGGGGAAGTTAGGGCACACCAGGTCAGGCTGAAAACACCTGACTTGCAAGGTTATGATGCTGGGCTCTGAGGATATGGGGAGGAAGACAGGAGGGTGGGGAGGGAGGTTGCTGGGTTGGGAGAGAACAGGGAAGGTGGGCTGGGCTCAGACAGGAGCCACAGAGGCTGCAGACACCACACCTTTGGGAGGATATACTTGTGCTGCACTCAGGCCAGGACCATTCTGCTGATCTCCATCTTGCTGCCAAATGTTGCTCTAACCAGAGTGCTTTGATCCCCTGCCAGTCCTTGGGCAATGGAGGCAAGGTGTGCCGATTGCTTTGCCTGCCCATCCTGACAGTGGTGTCAGCCTAGGGCTAGCAGAGGATGGCCCAGAGGGTAAGGGCTGGGCTTGGTTGCTTGAGCCTAGGCAGGCAAAGGATGCAGAACACAAGCAACAAAGGCTAACCTGTTTCAGTGTTTATACTCAGGTCCTCTATGGAAGCTTCTGGAAGCTATAATAATAATAGTGATGATGATGATGATGATGATGATGATGATGATGATGATGATGATAATAATAATAATAATAATAATAATAATAATAATAATAATAATAATAGCATTCCAGACACTGGCAATACCATTTCTAGTTGTGTCTCTATGACTATCTAGAGCATTAGTTCTCAATGCTGTGACCCTTTAATGCAGCTCCTCATTTTGTGTTGAGGATAAATGATTTTGTTTCTACTTCATAACTATAATTTTGTACTACAAATTTGCATACTATCTGATATGTGGCCTCCAAAGGGGTTGCAACTCCCAAGTTGAAAATTGCAAATCTAGTGCAAATTCACACTAAGAAGGTTAGGAAGCTAGGGTTAGGAGAGGTCATGTTCTCCCAGAGTCCACATTAAATGACTTCTTTAGTCACCTGACGCTCCACACACCCTGGATACTGTTAAATGTTTGTACTTAGATGAATCTTTGGGCACCGAACCACCTTCTGCAAAGTTTTGAATATTCAACAGCACTTGGTGCTTCTGAATGTTGGAAGACAAGGGCACTCCCTCTTCCAACTGTGACATCTAAAAAATGTCTGCAGGCATTGGTCAACATTGTGGGCAGTGAAGTCTGCCCTCAGAAGAAACTTGCTGCCTGCAGGTTGGTGAAAACAAAAGGGACAGAGGCTGAGAGAAGGGTTGAGAACATATAGAAAAATACCTATACCAAGGACTCAGCCCCTGGAACTATGTTTGTGGCTTGCTTACAACCTAGTGAACTATCCTTGGATTAGACCCCAAAAGACAGATTGGGAGCCTCAGTAACCTCTGTTCCTTCCAGAATAGCTAAGAGTTGTTGCATTAAACTTTTCTGTGTGGTCTATGAGATTTCTTAGTGAGTAAAGAGGTTTTCTACCAAGCAAGATGACTCACATGGTGGAAGTAAAGAACCTGTTTCTGCAAATTGTCCTCTGACCTACACACACACATATACATAAACACACAGAGGGGGAGAGAGAGACAGAGAGACAGAGAAAAAGAGACAGAGAAAGAGAGAGAAATACGTATACACAGATACAAACTCATACACACACAGATACATATAAGCACAGAGCCACACACATACACAGACATACATGCACACAAAAACACAAAGATACACAGACATACGCACACAGAAAGAGAAAGACAGATACAGAGACAGAGAGAGACGGAGAGAGACAGAGAGAGAAGCACATATAAACAAATGTTTAAAACATTTTAAAGTAAGTTAACTGAACTAGTCTTCAGATTCCAATTCCTCTGCATCTCTCTGCTAGGAGAAGGAAACCATCACTGAACCCTCCCTAGGAACACTGGTGTCTCCCTGAACAGGCATAAACATACAAAGTGGAGGGTACCAGACATATCTAGTGTCTTGGGCTTTTTCTCTTCTCAGAGTAACTGACCACAGAGAAGCTTGCTCAGAACCCAGCAAATAGTACATACACTGGGTCATACTCTGGAAAAGTCACAGATACCAACCAAGGAGGCTGCAGTTTGCTCGTTCTAGTAAGTGCAATGAGAAAGTTTGTTTGTTTGTTTGTTTGTTTGGGACAGGGTCTCATATATCCCAGCCTGGCCTCAATCTTGCTATGTAGTCAAGGATGACCTTGAGCTCTCTGGTCCTTCTACCTCAACTTCTCAGCTGGACTAACAGGTGTACACCACCATGCTCATTTATGGCATCCAGAGAATTTAACGCAGAACACTATGTATATAGCAGGTAAGCACACTAGACTACATCCCAGCTTGGCACTGTCACTACAATGCTAACAAGAAAGAGGAAATTGCTGCAAGAGTTTTCACTGAGGCCCAGCTACAGGCAAGGGTTCAAGTTTAACACATGCTTCAGTATTTAACATTCAACTGCTTTTGGAGTAAGATTTCTTTAAGAAATTTCTGTCCATGATGTCTCTCTTTATGCAAATACTGAAACTGAGCCTATAGACAAGGTCTGGGATACCTGTGACTTCCTGTGGCAGAGCTGGATTCCACAGCAGCCAAAACAGTGTGCCCTGCTTACAGGAGATTTGAAGCTTTTCTTGGTTATCTCAATATTTTTATCTTCTTTAGGATAGATCCTAAGTCTGTGCCTGCTACGTAGTTCTGAGTCAGAGTCCCAAGGTAACTGTGGCAGAGTGATAAGGGACATGGAATCTGTATAGCAGGAGTTTCCTGATGGACTTACTCTGGAGAGGCAGCCTGGAAGAGTCACATTTGAGACTTCTATCCCAGAATTTAAATCCTAGCTCTAACAGCAGTTGTGTGACTTTAGTTGAATTACATGTTATCACGTGAGCTTCCGGTTCATTTGCTAAATAATTGGGATAATCACACACACACACACACACACACACATACCACATTGTTAAGATTTAATGAGAGAACACAGAAGAACCATTGAGTTATTATCTACCTCAAAAAGGTTAGTGGGAAAATATAAAAGGGACAGACAGTCAAGGAATGTAATAGATGCCTTGTAAACAGTAATTATTATTATTGTTACTAACACACTTTGGAACTAGTCATCCATTTTCCCTAGAGCTGTTCAAAGGTTCTGTTACTGTAGCAGAATTGGATAAATGATGTCTTTGATAAACTTGCTTTATACCTGGGGGATCAGGTTGGCTAAAACTGCTGTGGTTAAAATGACTGGAAATCAATTCAATTTGACAGCTTTGGAAGAAACAAAATGTGTGCACGCGTTGCACCTTGGAAGCAAAGACAAGATGATCATAAATGTGAGTCTGGGTTTGACTTACATGCTGAGTCCAGTCCCTGTCTCAAAAGACTAAATTAGAAAGGACAAAAAAATTTCTTGCATTTGTGAGCTTGTTAGTTGCAACACATCTAGGGACAACTGGTCAACCATCACAGCTGATAAGATGGTTTCTTCTCTCTACTTTATTGCCTCTTTCTACCACTGTTGCCTTGGGTCATCTAAAAGCACATACAAGAACCTAAATGCAAACGTGTCAGCCTGTTTTTCTACCTCTTTGGTGGAACTTGGGACCTCACCTTAGACCCATATAGCAGTTAGTGACCACTCAGAAGGCAGAGCTGACTGTGGTTTGAGAGCTGTGACCAATGAAGACTGAATAAGATACCTGTTGGAAGTAAGAAGATAGCTGGATGGTGAAATGCTTGCAATACAAGCATGAAAACTGGAGTTCAGAACTCTGGAAACCCATTCAAAAGCTGATGGGCATTGCTGCCTTACTATGATTTCAGTCCTGGAATGTGGAGACAGGGGACCCCCTAGAGCAAGCTCTGGCTAGCAGGACTAGCTGTGCTGATGCGCTCTAATTTTTTACTCAAAGGCTGGCTGAAAAAATAAGGTAAAAGAATGATGAAAGTTGATTTACAACATATACTTTGGTCCTCCACATGCAGGAAAATACAAGTGCACATGCCTACAATACACACATAGGCAAAAATATGCTTATATATGCCACACATGAAAAAAATGAACAATGAAAAAAAAAAGAATACACCTGTTCCTTGCCACAAGAATAGGTGACTCTAGCATCCTACCCTCATGGCTGCCCAGCATTACCCTCACCACACCCCTATTCCTGAGTTTTCATGCCAATACATTCAAAGTGTTCTCTTGTGTGCATTTGCTCTTCTTCTGAGTTGATGCACTGCTTGGCATAACTCAGGTCATCCAAAGTTTCCCTTGGAACCTCAGGAGATACCCAGGATCTTTTCAGGCCTTAGTTTCCAAGTTTCTCAGCTGAATTAATCCTGCCTCCCTTTCATGTTGCTGTAAGAATGGGGTGGTATGACGAAAGCAGAAGGACTTTGCAAAGCTGGGTGTGCCCTCAAATAGGAGTCTGCCAGTACTGGCTTTGGGCTAGAATACTGTGTGTCCTCCCTGTGGGAGCAGAGGTGTTGCTGGTTGACCTCGTTTTCATGGTCAAGTTTCCATGTGTTCTTATCTTCTTCCACCTGTCATGAGACAAAAGTAAGATCTGGACAGCTGACATAGAAGATTGTCTAAGTTTTGGTCCAAGTCACCTAGTATCCAAATTGAGCAATCTGGCTGGTTAGAGGTCCCCACTTGGGATATATTTGAAATAAGCCAAAAGTGACCATCCACTCCAAACACATAAATACATCCATGATTTTTTTCTGTGGTCTTCCATGTGCATTTGTCCTTGTGAGAAACATCTCAGATTGCTAAGTGGCCCTAAAGACAGACACAGCTGCTTTTAGGATTTTTATTTTGTTTTGTGTGTGTGGGGGGGCAGGGGTTATTTAGTTTTTGCTCGATGTAGTTTTGCCTTGATGTCTTCTTTCACTCTCTTCTTCATACATGATGACAGTCCTCCTTGCTCAGTGAGACATGTGAGCCACATGGTTAATTTGAGATACTCGACAAGATACTTGCCTGCTTTTAAAAGCACAGTCTATATATATTCCTTTATTGTACCAAACCTATATTTAAGGCAGGTTATTCTGTCATTCTGGTGTATATGTGTATATGTATGTATGCATTCTCACACACACCTGTGCACACTCGAGTATGTATATGAGTCTGTATAAATGTCTCCGTGTGTGTGCATATATACTTATGGTGGCCAAACATCAACCTCCAGTATCTTCAGTTACTCTCCACCTTGTTTTGCCAGTCTTACCAGCTAGTATATCACTAATTTGGCTAGGCAGGCTGGCTAGTGAACCCCAAGAATCTGCCTGTTTGGACTTTTTTACACTGGGATTATAAAAATGATCATGATCCTCAGAGCACCCCAATCCACAGAGCACCTCCCCCCCTTTTAAAAAGTTTCTTGGAGTCAAAGTTAGTCTCAGTGCTTGTGCAGCAAGCTTTATATCAACTGAGCCATCTCCCCAGCCCAAGCCAGGCATCTGAGCATTTCCTCCAAGCTTGGGGTAGATCAATTTATCCAGTTAGTCCTCATAAAAAGAGGATGGCTTTATTTATAGCCACATTCACTGTAACTCCATCTCCAGCCTAGAGAAGGTAGGTCATGAAACAACCCAGGGCAAGCTGCTTCACAGTGGTCCAACTGCTGCCCATTGACAGTATTGACAATAGCTTCTGTGTAGAGAAAAATAGACAGTGTATCAAGCATTGTGCTAATATCTTACTTAATCCACAATATCTCCTCCCAGGGTTAGGTGCTATAATTATCTCATTTTACAAAGAAGGAAATGAGACGGGAAGGATTAAGTAGCTGCTCTCAGCTGAGAGCTCCTAGACATCTGGATTCAAATCCTGGTTTCTACCAGGTCTGCTGATTAACCCACAGCACCTAGGAGTAGCATGCCGATCATGCCGCTTTACAGGGGAGGTCATGAGCTCAGGAGGCTCAGGGTCTGAGAGGCTGGGTGAAAGATGGGGAGCTGGTCGTGCACTGCTTCCTGGAGATCTTGGCTGGAAGCACCTGTGATCCAGCACTCGGCTGCTGAAGAAAAGAGTGTGCGTGACATTGTGTAAGATTAATTACATCGCTCACTTGTCACAATATTTGCCTCTATGAAGTGCCTTTCATCTCTGATCTCCAAAGCAGGTGTAAAAGCTGTAATTTATTGTAATGACTGTTGTGTTTTAAATAATTACCCACTATGAAGTCTTGTTTGACAGAGGCGATACTCAAGCTTTTCTTTGAGCATGATAACTGAAGTATGGGGATCTGAGACATAAAGTGGCTGAGGCTCTTCTGCCTCCAAAGCCCTGTGGATGAAAATGTCCCATGATTGTTATAATGGTTTGGCTCTGAAATAAATACCCCCCCTCAAACTCAGCTTTGGATTACTTTTCCCTAAATAACGGCACTTTGTAGGGAAGCTATGAGATCTTTAAGAGGTGAAGACTCGCTGACCAAAGCTGTTGAATGGGGTATGGCTTTGAAGTTTTTCTTCAGCCCCCAAATCCTACCTCCCTCTTTGCTTCCTGGTTGGTGTGATTTGGAGAGTATCAGCTGCAGGTTCTCACTGTCACAAACTCTTCGTGATGGGCAGTAATCCTTCTGAAATCAAGAGCCAAACAAACCATTCATTCCCAAATTTCTGCAATGTGCACTAGCTACAGAAGTGCTAAAGTCATCCATAAAATCATATTGCCAAAAGAAAACAAATATGGAGAACCAGTGCATGGTGAATAGCCCTGATATCTATAAACAGAAGAATAAAGGTATAGAGGAAGGCTCTACACATAAGGAATATGTATAAGCTATGGACAAACATGTGCACCCACATGCATGGACTTGTGAGTACGAAGAAAAATTGAGTGTCCTTAGCTAACATGAAATATGGTCAAATTTTAACAAAGCAAAAACACTGGCCACACAAGCGTGTGCACACACACACACACACACACACACACACACACACACACACACACACATACACACAGAGGGGGGCAGCCAGCTGCAGAGGAAGTAGAAGCCCAGATAAGGAAGTTGCAGAGATGCAGGTTGGACACCTTTAAGCAGAGGCACTGTTGTCCAGGCATCTGTGTTCTTTTAAATAGTCCCACATAGTTACATAGTTGTGTGTATTGTTTTGTAGGCTTCTAAATACACATTTGAAGAGAGAAGGCACTAATACAGATAGCAAGGAGGCAAACTAAACTGTTTGATTCAGATAGATCAATAAAATGCAAAATCAGAATAGTTTGTATTATATAATATGGGTAAGCATGTATTATATATATATGTATGGAGAGAAATAATGTATTATATCAATCTTCAGATGGACTGTTATCCAGTGTAATTATATATATTACATATTACATGTAACATGTTATACATTACACATTACACATTATACATTACACATTACATATTATATATTATATGCTACATGCTATATGCTACATGCTATATGTTATATGCTATATGCTATATGTTATATGTTATATATCATATGTTATATATTATATTATATATTATATAACACACATATATATACACATATATATGTATATGTGTGTGTGTGTATATATATGTACATATATATAGAGTGAGAGAGGGGGGAATTAAATTGGAGAACAATCTATCTGGACTTTATAAAATTAGGAGTACTGAGTGGCATGAGCAAGCTCAGAAAGAACAGACAAGTTGGGGGAGGGGCTAGGCTCAAAGGAGGAAAGCTGTAAGAACATCAGTGGGTTTGGGTTTAGCTCTCTCCTCTCCACAGAAAACTTGTAGTTGATCATCATTCCTTCTTACCCCTCTAGGATGTTTTCAAGGCCTCATGGGCAGGGAGGGAAACAGGATTTCAATGTCTCCAGAATAGAAGACTCATGTCCTATCAGACTGGCAAATACATAAGCTGCAGAATAACCATGATTCTGAGTCAGAACCTTCTGGTCTCATCTCTGAGAGTGTGGCCTGCTAGAGATACTCAGACCAGGGAATGATGGGGAAATCTCCATATAAAATTATAGGCAATGGAGCTGTTGAGCTGTAAATTGCCATGTTTAACAAAGGTCACGGTGACCATTACCAATCCTTGGACCTAAGCTTGTTTGCTTCTGCTGATAGTCTCCTGTGTCTAGTTGCTGAGCTGTTGTGCATTTCACTAGAGACACATCTTGTATGTTGGGGAGTGTCTTCTCAACTATGAAGTCAGAATCTGGAAGAGATAGAAGAAATCCCATCTCTTCCTCCCTAACATAAGGACTAAACATAGATTTTATAATGAATAAAAAGAATCAGGTTCTAGGAACTCAGTCAATAAATGCTTGAGTTAAGTATCTAGAATCTAAGGGTATTTTTTTGTTTTGCTTTGTTTTTAAGGCATAGTAGTGCATGTTTGTAAACCTAGAACTGGAAAAGCAGAACCAGGGAGATAGATCCCTGAATCTCACATGCTTGGTCACTTCTAGGCCAGTGAGAAACTCTCTCAAACAAACAAAATAAACCACAAAGTAAGGTTACCTGGGGATGCATGCAGCCTAGTGGTAGAATGTTTAATGCTTACCTAGCAGGTCAGAGACTCTGCATTGAATTCTCAGTACAGAGAAAAAAAGAACAAACTGGGTGGATGAGTTTTGAACAGTCAAGGTTGTCTTTTAGGTCTTTACACACACAAGTACACATGTGAGACAGAGATACAGAGATCAAAGAAAGAGATAGAAAGGAAGAAAGAAAGGAAGGAAGGAGGGAAGGGATGGAAAGAGGAGGACAGGACAGATGAGAAAGAGGAAGAAAGGGTTAATTAGATGTCACAAAACATTTCTATTGAAGAACTAACATTTAAATTTTAAGAGTCATATTATTTGGAATCTTATTTGACTTTAGAAGCCCCTGAAGAACATTTTATATTAAACAACAATTGAAGGGGCTCTTTAATATGAGAGTGGGCCAGACACATTAAAGGGCTTCTAGTACAGAGAATGTATTATGTATTTTCAAGGTGTAGCTTGAATTCAACAGTATCATCTATTTACAATGGAGGTTGGAAACTCCAGGAAGCTAAGCAACTCACCTGACCCTCCTCGTTTGAAAGTGGCTGTTTTAGGGACTTTAAGTCCAACCATCCTGAGGATAGGAAGTATTAGATAATGGGTCAGATGAATTCTTTTTCATGGCTTGGCATTCAGGAGAATATGCCAGTCACTCTGAGACTAAACAAACTTGGGGAAAGACACCCTCACATATTTAGTGCCTGATTAGCTGCTAGAAGCAGCTACCCTTTCCTCTTGCTCTGGGAAAAAACACTGCAGCCATATCTAGCCAGTCTCAGATCTAGCCAGTCTTCTCCTTCATAAACCCTCTACTACACCTTATGTAGGATTGGTCAAAACACACAGAGAGGCAGAGAACACTCTTCTTCAGTTTCTTACCCTCTGTTTTCAACAGTGTAGCACAGAGGAACTGCCAAGTGCCCTAGGGTACAGACTGGGGCATGGGTGGGAACTGACCCTTTGCTTCCACGTCCACTGCTGATGAACAGAAGCAGCTCTGAAAACTCTGCAACACATCTCCCAACAGCATCCCAGCTTCCTGTCCACAGGGAGTAGAAACTGTCTGTGAAGGGTTAAGTGTGTGTCTTCTCTTGCTGGCACATCTCCCAGGCTAGGCAAAGGCTGTTTTGTCGAGTATGGATATGAAAGACAAACTGTGCAGATTGAAAACATCTGTATCGTGAGTGAATGGGCCACATGTCCACAGTGCCAAGCTGGGGCTTAGCTCCATGTGTGCCCTTTTGTTTGACTTTGGAAGAGCAGCACAAACAAATACAGTAGGTTCTGCTTAAAGAAAAGATGCTGATCAATAGAGGTTTGTATAGCTCATGACCTTCACCCATAAACAGAAATTTGAGGTAAAAATCCACACATCCCAGATCAATTACCAGATTATTTACCCTTTTGCACTGCTAATGTTCCAATGTGCCTTGCATGCTAAATAGCCACAAAGGAAGAGGATTTATGTCAAGGGGAGGCGGAAGACTGTGCAGATTTATTAGTTGTGGCAATCAAAGCATGTGCCATACTATATATATATAAACATGGCTGTGGTGATAGTGTGGACCAGCTAAGACAAATTTTAAATTCCAGAACTTCTCAGTCCATGTTACCAGTAGCTTTAAGAACTCATTTCTATTTTTTAAGAGGGTTTAGTCATGTGTCACAATAGGGTTTTTTTTTTTTTTTTTGTATTGTGGTTTGATATAAATTAAAGTACATATGTTTCATGGGGCTCTTAGAAGGGGCTTTGGTAGGCAAGCCCTTCAGTGCTGTTTGTTGTCTATGAGTTGCTTGGGAAAAGCCCCTGCCGTCTATGTCTCTAGACTTCACTTCCCACTCAGTCTAGGATAGTAATATTGCATACAAGGCTTGAAGGTTTGATATTCTGTCTAGTCATTTGTAACATTTGGTTTCTTAATATGTAAAATAGAGGGAAAAATGTGTTTCCCTCCCAAAATTTCAAGAAACATCCTATAATGTGTACTTTATAAATGCACAGCTTGTGGGGCTGGAGTGGGGGCTCAGTGATTAAGATTATTTGCTATTCTTCCAGAGTACCTATACTGAATCGCCACCACCCACATGCTCACTCACAACTCTCTGTAATTCTAGGTTCATGAGGATCTGATACCACCAATGAGTCTTCACTAGCACTGTGCATGCATGTGGTACATAGAAATGCATGCAGGTAAAACTTCCATACATATAAAATAAATGAATAAGTGCATAGCTCATGCCGAAGGTAAAGAAAGAACTCCTTGACAAGCACCTCCTATGGTTGTTCTGTGTTATCTAGTCTTTAGTATCTTTAATTTCAACATTTTCATGGTAGCTTTGAACCAACTCAACTTGTTAAAGGACTGAGGGACTTTGTGTGAACCAAGAGACTAATGAGTCTCAGGGAGATGACTGTATATTCAATCGGGAAGTAGAAGAAACATTTTTCAAAGAGAGCTGGTCTTTAGATCAAGGAAAAATGGTGGGAGCCTAAAAGCTACCTTATGTACTTTTCTAGCATTGTTAAAGTCTTCAGAGTCAAATGTTTGTTTTTCAGGATATATGTGTTTCTTGCAATGAGCATGACCTATTTGTTCCACCCTCATATCTCTCTATGGGATGCTGGTTTAAGCAAACACCATTCCTACCACATCCTATGCACAGAAACATATTTATTTCATTCTCTTCCAGTCTCAAGTGTCTTCAGTTTCAGGAAGGGTTCGAGTTCCTATCGTTTGGATAAACAAATCCTGTGGACTTCTGAAGCTCACCTCCTTTGTGGTCCTACAGTTGTCTCCCAAATCAATTCTAGTGAAAATCCCAAGACACCTCCCATCCTCCCCCATTTCCCTTCCTCCCACCCTTAGTAACAGGAATGAAAGAAAAAAGTGATCTATTCCCAGAAGTGTTGAGAGCTTGACATATACAGACTCATAAAATCCTTAGCAACACCATTTATCCACACTTTACAAACAGAGGGAGTAAGGGTAAGAAAATGACTCATGTACTCCTCGGTGGCAGATGAAGAGCTGAACAAGGCCTGTCTGACCTGCAACTATTGGGTCAGAAGATCTCAAAACTGAATAAGCTGATGTCTAGTTGTCTAGGTCTAGGATGGGGCTTGAAAAGGTCTTCTAAAAGGATGACTGAGAGGGTTTGAATGTGCATTGTGCCCAGCAGCCTTCTGTACTCAAGCACTTAGTTGCCAGGTTGTGGTGACATTATAGGAGGTTGCAGCTCTTTTACAGAGGTAGGACCTAGATGGCAGAAGTAGGTGGCTGGATGGTGGGCCAGTATTATATCTCAGTCCCACTGCCACACCAGGCTTCCTGGTTAGTGTCATATGATCAAGCAGCTGCTTCAAGCTCACACCAATATAAACCACCAAGATGCTACAGGCACCATGATTTCCTTAACATGATAGATGGTATACCCTGAACTGTGAGCAAAAGTAAAGTTCTTTTATGTTATTTCAAGTTTTGTTCTGTCTGATATTTAAGTAATACATTGCTGTTGATACTGAACCTGCTGTCAGGGAAGTACTTGTGAGAAGTACTTCAATGGGAAACAAGCTAAATCAAGTGTTTGTGTGTGTGTGTGTGTGTGTGTGTGTGTGTGTGTGTGTGTGTGTGTGTGTGTGTATCAAACAAAATTTCTCCTTAACAAAATCTTGGGTTGGGGCATGGTTAGAAGCTATAGGATGTAGAAAAATTCTCCCAAATTAGTCAAGAAGTCCAATTACAACAGAAGTTAGCTGTTCCTTTAAAAGAAATGCAATTTCTTGTGTCTTAATTATTCTACATATTATAAATGTGGAAAGTTATGGGGGAGAGGGTTAGAGACTCACATTCCTTAGTAATGAACTACATAAGTGGTAAAAGCCAAAGTTAGAGTATTTTTTCCAAACTTCTACTCAATAAATATTCTGTCTCCAAAGTACCACAGATTCCAAATTAGCAGCGTGTGGGTTCATGAAATCCATTCATTTCTCCATTCATGCATCTCACAGACATCTACTGAAGACTTTGCACAATGCCAGGCATCTGCCAGATGCCTCACCAGGGAGAGAGATGAGGAGTAGGTTCTATGGGAGATTGAGGCTAAGAGAAATGAGATAGAGGGTTCAACCTCAAGGAACTTCTGGGACAGTGGGAAGAAAGGTCATAGAGCAGGGGTTGTACCTGCATAGATGGGTGGAGGGATGATACAGAGATCCCTGATGGAGAGAATGTCATATATTGGTAGATCCTTTCACTAGGAAAAGGCCAATCATGTTCCCCAATCCTGTGTCCTGCTCTGCTTTTAGACTGGAACTACAAAAGAGTTATAGAGCTAATTACATGGTTCAGTCCATAAAGTTCTTGCTGTGCAAACATGAGGACCAGACTCCAGCATCTCTAGCTGTGCAGAACAGTGAGCTCTGTGGGGGAGGCAAGGATAAACAGGTCCCTGAACCTCACTGGGAAGCTAGCTTAGTCTAATCAGTGAGCCCTGTCTCAAAAAGAAAGAAATAAGGAAGGGAGGGAGGGTGAGAGGAAGGTGGGGAGTGGGAAAAAGAGGACACCACTTCTCTTCTGAGAAAGAATGCTTGAGGTTGTCCTCTGGCCTCCACATGTATGTGTACAGAAGTCTCCACTTATAAGCACTAGCGGATATATACACATACATATATACTAATAAATATACATATATATATATACACACACATGAAAAATAAAAGGAAATAAAAATCAAAGAAAGAAGGGGAAAGAAAAGGAAGAAGGAACAAAGAAAGAAACAAAGAAGGAAAGAAGGAAGAGGTACAGTGGCCAAGTGTAGGGTCTCTGGTACCACAGGGCAGCATTTGTTATCCTGCTTCTGATCTTGGCCACACCAGTATGCACGCATTTATAAATAAATAGTAAAAATAAACCTACTTATGCAGTGGGGAAAAATGCATGATTCTCACTAACACAGGCACTGAGAATGAGGGCAGATACCAGAGCCAGCTGACCGAGTGGTTCACAATCCCAGTATATCAGTGCAGATACAGACTTTGTTCCATGTTTCTGTTCTTCTATGGGACAGGTTTTGTATGGACTTACCTGAGATACAAGGGCCACTAAATACTGTTCCCTAATGTTGGCTAATCCTTTGCTTCCATCTTGATGATCCTCTCAAGTCATGTGATGTAATGCTGGACCGGTAACAATAAGAGGGAAATGCATTTGATGTTCAGATTCTCTTCTTCACCTCACTCCCATCTGTCTGTCTCTGTTTCTCTGTCTGTCTCTCTCTGTGTCTCTCTTTGACTTTTTGTTTGCTTGTTTGTTTTTCCCTCCCCCTCCCCTCTCTGTTGTTGTTATGTGCTTGCCTGAGCATATGTGTGTAGGTTCATGTGTAAGCAAGAGAACAAATTTGGGCATTGCTTCTCTGGTGACATCTGCCTTTCTCTTGAGACAGAGTTTCCTACTGGCCTGGAGCTCACTGTATAGTTTGGGCTAGTTGTCCAACAAGCCCTATGGCTCCTCCTACATCTGTCTCCCCAACAGTGGGGGTTACAGAGGTGTGCTACTTTGCCTGACTATTTTAGTCTTGAAGCTAGTCCCCAGGTCCTCAGGTTTTAGTACATGCAAAGCAAGAATATTACCAGCTGACCCTCTCCCCAGCCATCTGGCTGCCTTATACAGATGAAGACCCAATCCTGGATCTGAGAGTCAAATAAAGACAATATAGTATACTCATTAACAACCTGAGCTGGGAATTCAGATCACTGTGTTACTTGAGATGTCTCTGGGTCTCAGTTTCCTTACCTATGCAATAGAAGTCATAACATGCCCATTTGGCAGGGAATGTCTTATGAGGATTAAATGAACTAATTAAAGCTTTCTCTCTGTTAAGCAAAAATGTTGGTTCCTCCATATTGGTGTGTTTGAGCAAGGTCAAGGGTTGACAAATGGAGTACAGGTCAGACAGGCAAAGAACAATATCCATTTCATTCTCTCCTCAGCTCTATTGTTTCCATATTAACTTTCTGAGTCAAACTAACCTGGTCAGGTGGGTAAGTTTTAAGAAACCACCATGTCTCTTGAGATGGTTCTTGGCCCTCTGAGCTCCTCCCCAAGCACCTGGAAATTGTAGCTCTGAGCTTTGGGGTTGGTAATATCATCTTTTTCTTGAGCCCCACCTGAAGCCCATCATTATATTTCTTCTAAACTTGGGTGGAGATGTCAGTCCCAGTAGACACTACCTCATAGGAGGAGGGCCTGTACTTACTGGTCCTCCTGTCTCCCAAGGCATACCACCATGGAGAAGTGGTCCTGGACAGACTGGTTTGGTTCCAGCATCAATGAGAAGATGGACTGAGCTAATCACATATTACCATGCCAAAGGTTGAAGACAGGCACCCCTTTCTCTGAAGCTGCTCCGAAGACTCCCCAGTGTGGTTGTTTATAGATATTCTGTTCCGTTTCTTGTCTGTGCCATACAGTTAGGGGCTGTAGACTGGCAGTAGACTGGAGATGAGTTTCGAAACATCCTTAGGAGTCAGTAGTTTTCATTACTGTGATACAACACCAGCTATTATCAATGTAAAATTAGGAAAGCTTTATTTTAGCTCACAGTTTCAGACCCAGTCCATGGCTCTTAGGCTTTATTGTTTGGAGGAGGGGTGTCTGTGGCAACATGGTACATCATGGCAATATCTTGTGATGGTCAGGAGGAAAAGGAATAATAAGAGAGGAGAAAGAGGAGAAAGGTGAAGCCCACATATTGCCTTCAGAGACACACATTCAGTGACATGACTTCCAGCCATTGGGCCTTGCTTGCTAAAGGCTCAATACACTCCTCATCCTCTCAATGGTGGAAGAGCATCCCCTTAACATATAAGCCTTTGTGGAACAGTTCAGATTATAATCCCTGTGTTAACACACAAAGTGTGCCTGGGCCTTTGGATTTTTCTAAGATGATATGATTCCTCATATATTGGAAAGAACAAAAAATGTGGCCCCATGGTTCTGATCTCTCCATAGCATACATAGCCTTAACCATTGCACTTTCCTACCCATCTCTTGGAAGCTTCTCCCTTCCCATAAATGACACCAGCAAGTTATATTTCTCAGATCAAGTGGTTTGAGACTTCACGGACATCAAGGACTTGGTGTAGACAGGGTGTTGTAAGTTCTATACCCTGTCTACACTACCAGCTAGGAGTTCATTGCTGGACTCTTAGATGGCTTGATGCTTACTCTCAAAGGGTTGGAATTAATTAGAGAAATGGCTGAATTATGCATCCACGCAGACTCCCATTTCTTAGTTGGCAAGGCTCAGAGGTCCACCCTCAAGTCACCTGGGAAGCTATTCAAGTGAGACTTGGGAAGCCAATAGCTCCTGGTTGGTTCTCAGCTAAATGAACACAGGAACGAAGAGATAGAGAGTCTAGACTTAGACATTGTAGAGGAATTTGACATAGTGGTTTAAGTTTGCTCAATCTAATCCTAAGTGCATTTTGTTTGTCTCTGGGTTACTAGCACTTTATTTTTGTTGTGTTTTATCAAGCCATGACTATGGCGTTCACTTAGAGTCTGGGGAGCATTAATTGGCCCTGAGCTTTGGTTGAGAACCCAGAGAGACTCTGCCTTAACACCTCTGGATTCCACATCTGTTGTTAAGTTGGGAGGATGGGGCACAGATGAGCCTACAGCAGAAACGCCAACATGAAGTCTTGATTAAAGGCTCCTGTCACCAGAAAATTCATGAAATACCCACTTCATTCCATAATATAACCGCTCATATTAATATAGCAAGCAGCTTGCTGGGTCTCTCATTTGTTTTCCTTCAAGACAGAAAATGAAAAATTTTAACTCTAAGAAAATGCCCGGATTAGGGTTTTTCTGTTTGCTCGCTTGCTTTCCCCTTGGCTCTGCGTGTACACTGTCATATACCCCCAAGCCCTGGGGGAAATCGCAGCCTGCATCGTTTTGAAAATAGCTTTGTAGCAGACATCCAAGAGAGTTTGAGTTTCAATTTTATATTTAAAAGCAATTTGTAGTCTTAATAATATAGTAGGCACCATCGTCTTCATATGCATTAGCAAATCCTTCCAGGGTTCACTACATGGTAGAGAATGTCTCAGGCTCCTCTCAATAAATTCATACAATTTTCATTATAATCCTTTGAGGCAGACGCTGTAAAGATGCTCTCTAGTGAAGGCATGCAATACCAGTGCACTGAGATGCTGAGTCACTTGTCCAAGGTCACACAGCTAGGGATAGGCAGCAAAGCTCAGGTTTTACCCCTATGCGACCTATTTTGTCTTTCTATTCTGTCATTTGCCTTCCCATGCCCCCCAAAATTGGGCAATCTCAGGCTGTGTCACCCCAATAAGCTTCTAACAGTATGAGAGAAATGCATTTGCCCCAAGACCAAAGAATTATAAGGAGCTAAAGTTAGACACAGTTTTCCTTTGGACTCTGCTCAGATGAAATTGATTGGGTTATGAAAATGGTAAACAGATGAGGCTTAAAGCTGTGTCCCCTGCTTTCCAAGTGACAGCTTCAAGTTGGGTCCACGCAGAGAAGAACTGCCTTTGAGGCTGTCTCTGTTCAAGGCACCCTGGCCAGAGCAATTTGCTGGAAATTTGGGGGTAATTTTTAAACCACAAGGATGCCCCTTCAATTCCACTAAATCTTTGGCCATGTCTGATTTGGTCATGGCTGTGAAAAGTCAGCCTTTGTGAATTAGCCACAGCCAACCCACATCAGCATTTGATTGGGTGTTTCAAGCATCCCATTTGGGTTTGAAATTAGTTGAAGAGGATGCTATTTAGGGGGCAAGTGGAAAAAAAAAAACATAGTCTGTCCTGTGCTTTAAGGAAAACAAATTGCTGTGTTCTGATTAACTGCACGTGATGCTGAGCTATCTCTCTGAAAATGACCTCCGTTTGCAGCCTGATTTTGATTTGCAGGCGGTGGAATTAAATTTCACTTCATTTGCTTTTATACTTCTCCTGTCATTTGTCCGTTCATTCACGAAACATTAAGTGAGCACCAACGACAGCCACCCAGTGCTGGGTGTTTGTGTGAAGGGAGGAGACAATGGCCTGGCATGGCGAAACCCCAGACTCTGCCCCTGCAGGGTTCATGAATTTGATGTGGAGTCCCAATGCCCTACATAAGACAGTGATGTGAAGGTGTCTGAGTTTCTTTAATGGTGCTGGGATAAGCCACCCTGACCAAGGCAACCTGAGGTTTATTCCACTTCACATGTCAGAGGTCCTCCCCACTGTGGTGGGAGAGGTCAAGCTGGAAGCAGCTTGTCCAATCAAGTCTACACCTGAAAAGGGAAAACGTTATATGCATGCCACTTATCAGCTTCCTTTCCCCATACAGTCCAGGATCCCAGCCTGGGGAACAGCCCCGCCACCCCCACCTCCACCCCAGTTACAGCAGGTCTTCTCAGACCAGTCAGCACAATCAAAATAATACCTCATGTTCAGAGACCCGTCTCTCAGGTGATCCTGGATTCTGTCAAATTGACAACATTGACTTCATACAGCACAAGTAGAAGCCCGGGTTCCGCTTATCACAGGTTACAGAAGCTTGTGTTTCCTAATTTGTTTCTTCCCTTAGAATGAATGCTGGCTTGTCCAGTGCAAGTCAGTAAAGGAGCCTTTTTTGAACCACCTATCTACACCCAGGGTTTGAAATAAGTCATGAGATGCCAATGGAGCTAGTTCAGGAGGATACAAGAACGGAGGTGCATCTGCTTCCTTGTTATACTAACAGCAGGAAGAATTCCAACAAGGGAATGCCAGAAAGCATTTACCCAGTGCGTATCCCCTCATCCAAAAAAGATCACACCAGGCTTCACAAACACTCTCACATCCACAGCTAACTACTTTATGGCAACATCTCTGAAGACAGGCATCCACTTCTGGGGAACAGTTAAGTGACCTGGCCGAGGCCCCCTGCTAGTTAATGACACACAGGAGTCTTGAGATCAGAGCTCCATGTTGGAGAAGCTGCATCTTCTCCAGTTTGTCATATTGTACAAATGGCTTGTTGAACAGCGTCAGGTTCAGTGTCTTCTAAGATCTTGGTATTGGCATACTACGTTTTCTGGGTCATGCTATGTAACTGGCTAGTTACAGAGTGTGTTTGCCGATAAATGACCATTCAAGATGCAAGACAAAAAAAAAAAAAAAAAAAAAAAGTGGCCTGATAATAGTAATTTTTTCAGTGGACCCAGTTAAGACACAGAACCTTCCAGGAACAGCTCTCTCCATAAACTGCTTCTTTTGGCATTTCTGGCTGCACAGTGTGAGGCTAACTTCCATTCCTTAGCCCCACACAACTCTTGAATCATCTTCAAATCATCTTCAAGTTGGCTATTCTGTCTGCCTGTCTGTCTGACTGTCTGTCTGTCTGTCTGTCTGTCTCTCTGTCTGTCTGTGTCTCTGTCTCTCTCTGTCTCTGTCTCTCTCTGTGTCTCTGTCTCTGTCTCTGTCTCTGTATCTCTCTCTCTCTCTCTCTCTCTCTCTCTCTCTCTCTCTCTCTCTTTCTCTCTGTGTGTGTATGTGTCTGAAGTAAGGTCATATAGTTAAAGTAGTTAAGGATGACTTTGAACTCATGATCTTCCTCCTTCCAACTCCTAAGTGCAGTGACTGTATCTGCACACCACCATGTCTAGTTTTCCAGGCAGCTAAGAGTGGAACCCAGGACTTCCTGCATGCCAGGCAAGCATACTATCAATAAGACACACCCCAAGCCCCTGGGATGGTCATTTGAAAGAAAAAGAAATTACACAAACTAGTTTAAAAAGTTAACTTTTTCTTTTTAATTCTTATTTCCACTTTGACTTAAATGAGAAGCTCAACTCAGCTGTTTGAAAGTCAAAGTGGCCTTTGTGTTGGGAAATTAAGTTTTTATAGCACCCGGGGGTAGTTATTACTCATGGGATCCTTTTTGGAATTTAAATGTGATCAATTAATTGATGGTAAATATTATATTATGTAAATGCAAATTCAGAATTGAGCCTGGTACTCGAAACCTTCTGGAAAGAAAAATTAAAAAGGCCAGGTTAGGCCTGAGGAAATTGGAAGCTTTAGCCTCTTCTATTAAAAATAATAATAATAATAATAACAACAAAGTGAGTTTGCTGCAAACTGAGTAATGAGGCCAGAGTTTTTTTTTCTTCCATTTTTTATTATATTATTGCAATCTGTCATTACCGTCTAACTGTACCATAGAGACAATGTCAATACAAAGGACCCTGGGCTGCTTTTGTGGGGCCCTTTTTGTGATAAGCCTTCTTTCACAAGCCTTATCAGGATTATAAAACTCATAAACACTGGAACCCCAAACAGCTCAGAAAGAAGGCAAGACAACTAGGGGTGGCCAGAGAGGGTCAGAGGGGGGCCAACAGCATGAAATTGAAGGGGGCAACACAAAAGAATCTGCTGATCTTAAAGCTGATGCAGCTACTAATACATTACAAGATTTACAAATATGAATAAAAAACCCTCTAGCGTCTGCTGGATTCTCCTGCCATTGTTGCTTTAATACAAAGATAAGTTGTTCTGTAGAGCTTGGTTTTAGTCAAGTGCCCCCCAGGCCCCCCTGCAGAAAACCTCTTTGGTTGGCTTATTTGATGTCCCTAGCCCTGTTTTCTTCCATGCAAGCTTTATTATGTCTGTGGAAATTCATGGGCAGTTTTATAGACAGTTTCTTCTCATTGTCCCTGTTCCTTCTTCTTGTTCTCATTTTAGTGTTTTTAATGTTTTTGATGCTTTCATACCTGTATGTAATATATTGTCATTTTAGTCTCTCTCTCTCTCTCTCTCTCTCTCTCTCTCTCTCTCTCTCTCTCTCTCTCTCTCTCTCTCTCTCACACACACACACACACACACACACACAGTTAGCCTTCTCCCTCTTTCATGTCTTCTTGTCATGCTTGCCCTGTTCTAGCCCATCTTGTTGACAGACCAGCATGAAGTGAAAGAGTGTAGAGTATCTGTATTTTATGTTGACATAAATTACACATGGATTTTTTCACCAGGAATTTACCAGATAATTCAACTTTAAGACACTTATCTGAAGTCCTCTGTACCCCTCAAATCCCACATGTCAAAACTGAAGAACGTTCTCCAAGACTCTTTTAAAGCCTCCCGCTTCTGAGTCCATAAGAGTATGTTAAATGGCAAATCCTCATTCTGTTTAGCAAGGTCATGGTCTCTCCTGATGCTTCCAAAATCTTCTGGTCATCTGCTTAGAAGCAGCTCCATAGCCCAAGTGATGTAACCTACCATCAGGTATGAGTTTTGCTTCTGTTCTGGTGATGTAACTTCTCTGTGCCCCAGTTTGTGCATACGCAAGCTGGGAGTGCTAACAATATTTATGGCATGAATTAGTAGGAATGTAGCTTCACTACATTTATGGATTATGAAACAATGCCTTCATAAGCAACAAATAAAGGAAGTTTATAAACACACATGCCTATAACACTGTAGGACACAGAAACATACACGTACAAATGCATACTCACAAGTATATAAGCCATGTTTACAGTGTGAATTCACTTCAGTCGAAGGAAAAAGTCAAGTGTCATTTCATTTCTGGAGCCCTTATAATGAGGAAATAATGGGACCGGGATGGCTCAGGAGATGGCTCAGTTCTTAAAACATGAAGCAACTTCAGATCCCCAGAACACACATAAGTCAGGCAGTTAGAGTACGCTGTCTATAACTCCATCTTGGAAGGTGGAGATAGGGGCTATGTGCAACAGGCTTCTAGTGAGACTGGCCACATCAGCAAGCTGTGAGACTGATTGTAAGGCCTTTCCACAAAGAGTGAGGTGGAAGAGATATCAAGGAAGATACCCAACTTCCACTGTGGGCCCCTATGCTCAACCCACCTCATATGTGTCTCCCCACACAAATATCCAAAAGAAAAGAGGAAGAGGGGAAATAAGAAAAATGAGAGGAAGAAAAAAAGAAGAAAGAAACTGAAAGAAAGAAAAGAAGGAAAAGAAAAAGGAAAGGTAATATTAAGGAGACAAGGAGAGACAATGAGAGAAAGAGAAAGAGGAGAGAAAGAGGAGAGAGAGAGAGAGAGAGAGAGAGAGAGAGAGAGAGAGAGAGAGAGAGAGAGAGAATGAGAGCCAGGGATAAATTCACAGTAAACAAAGACAACCATTTGAATGAGGGTCAGTATCAAAACCAAAAAAAAAATCTCTAGAGAAATCTAGGTTTGAAAACAAAGATTTCCCTCCCTGCTTTGACAAGCTGACCAAGAAAACAATCATTCCAACTTTACCCAGCGTAAATATTCAGTTTACAAATGGCTGCTGCTTGGAGTCATGTGCTGTGGATGCTTTGTGTTTATTTAAGAACTGGACTTGAGGGTCTGTCTTCCAGACACATGGTTCACCGCAATAGACAGCTGTTGATATTCGGAGCCCATGAGCATTCTAATATGTTTTAAAATTGCGACACTTTTAAAACCAGATGTTCTACATAAATTGCACACAAAGGGAGAAAAAGAGAAAAAAGGGAGAAAGGGGGAAAAGGAGAGAAGACAGGCATATCTGTCACTTAGCATAACACTGGAGTTCTTCAAGCTCAGAAAATATAAGACAAATTGAAATGAGCTCCAGAAATCTTGTTCAGGGGATTTTTCCCTCCTCCGCCTCTGCAGTAAAGATTAAAGAGAAATAGTTTTAACAGAAATGAAAGCTCTATAAAGATGACCAAGGGAGCTGCAGCCAGCCAGGATCCACTGCAGGGGCAGCTGTGGTCCTTGCTGTTATAGAAAGCACAAGGTATGCAGGGACTTTTTCAGTCTTTTTAGGAAGTCTGTGGACTTATGCCATCATTTTGGTTATAAACCTAACCCTTAATGATTGAGGTATCTCTTTAACACATGGTTTGTGCCATAAAGCTCCTATGTCCCTCCAAAGTACTTCATTTTGAGGGGAGGGAGCTTGTGCATCCTTGTAAGCAAATGTCTGTGGTCCATGGTCACACAGCTCAGAATGGCTGCTTGCTATTGACTACCTGGGCTTGAAATTCAATCTTTAGTACTACTGTGCATCAGGAGTTTCTGCCAACATTTGAATCTCAAATCCATCACCCAATGTGGGCTGTGGATGAGTTACAATGACTTAAGAGACAATATATAAGTTCCTACCTGGGTACACACCTCAGTGTTTCCATACAGTAGGCACCATGGATGCACTGCGTAAACTAGGTTTTCATGGCACTTATATAAAATGGCATTCTTGGTGATGCCTATCTAATAAAGGGAGCTAAATCATTTACCACTGTACTTGAAGCACCACAAACAGTCTGTTTTTGTATGCTTTGCATGTGAACTGTTTCTCACACCTCCTGGCAAACTCCTTAACACTAAGTTGCTTTGAATGAGATCTTAGCAATTCGGTCTTCTCCCCTGTGATAATTGAATAATTTGGGGTTTCCTAGAGTCAGTCCTGAAAATCACTAGTCCAGACAACTGGAAATGACTGGTTTGGGGGTGTAGAACAGCAGCATGCTGTAACGCAATGGTGGTACAGTAAATCAGACATGAGCCTACGCCCAGGCTCCTCACCTTGCCAACTGTGTGGCCTCTTTGCTGACCCTCAGCCTTCAGACACAAGTTTCCTTAATAAAAACCCCTCTCAGGAGATCATGTGATTTAAAGGAACCAGTCTGCGTGTCTAATACAGTAAGCCCTAAATTAATATAATTCTATTTCTTGCATCATCCTCATTTAATATCCTTTGCCACAATTCAGAATTTATCAAACTCTATGACCCTTCACCTAGATTCTTCCTCTGTTAAAACTCCCAGAATCTCAGGGGTATAAAAAGTTTCCATTGTGATTGTGGCCACTAATGTAAAATGCTTGGAAATATACTTTAGGCGTTTTTTAAAAATCCAACCAACTAGCCACTTGGTAACATAAGAAGACACACATAAAGTGAGCCAGTCAAAATACCCGAGTAAAATCTTCACAGTTCTACACCATAAATCTCCTGCTTAGCTCTTCACTGTTACACTCCTTCGATTTCATCTCACCCAGGCCTTGACTCCCTATGCTCAAACCAGTCACCCCCTCGTTTTATCTTTTGCTCCTTGCACTTAATGGCATATTTTGGCTTATGTCCTCTTCATTATCTGACTCAGCAAAACCTGTCTCTCACTGGTCTCTATTTCGAGCTCTGTCAATACCCAGTAGATACACGCATCCATCCCAGTCCAGAGTTCCTGTGTTACTGTTTCCTATTTGTCCTACATATTTGTTTTCCAGCCACTTGAAGAAAGAAGTGGTGTCTTGGTTACCACAATACCTCAGGATCTGGTACAAATTTGTCCTGAAGAATGATGTATTCAGTACATTCATGCATGAAGAAATGTATGGGTAAAAAAAGAATGGATAGGTGGAAGGTTAGATAAGTGGGCATATAGATGAATAGATAAATGGATATACAGCTGGATGGATGAATTGGTGACTGGGTAGATGGATGAGTGGACGGATAGATATACTGACTGACTTACTGAACACATGGGTGGGATTGGGTGAAGAGTAGATGGGAGATACATGAATAGAAGAACGGGTAGGCAGCAGGGTTTATAGTTAGGCAGGTGGATAGATGGATGATGGAAGGAAGGAAGGAAGGAAGGAAGGATGGATGGATGGATGGATGGATGGATGGATAGATGAATGGATGGACATACAGATAGATGTATAATGGGTAGATAGAGAAGTGGAAAGATGAGTGACCGGGTAATGAATTAATGGAAGAATAGGTGACTAGATGGGCAAATATGAAAATTAAATGCATGAATATATTGATGGATAGTAGAAGAAAAGGTCAATATGGGGCATATGGGGGATGGGTGGGATGGTTGGGTGATAGAGGAATGAGTGAATAGTTGAATAGATGGATAAATGTATGGATGAATCATCTGGGACTGGAAAAGTATGTCTCTAAACACAGCTATGTTAGCTGTGAGGTCTGTCAGCCAAATGTATTCGACAGAATCAAGATAATGGGTCTAAGAGATCTGAAGTTTTCTGGCTACTCGGCCTTACCTTCAGCAAGTTCTCTTCCCTTCAAGTATGGTCTACTTCCAGTCTAGCTCCTCACACCAACTAACTTTTCCTTCAAGCTTCTGACTTACCAGCACTGTCTCTGCAATTTCCCCCTAGTTTAGGACTCAGTGACCACACTTGCTCTCTTCAGTACACTTGCTCCCATCTTCATTCCCTAATTCCTAGTTTTCACTTTGACTGAGATTCACTGTGGCTCCAGGGAGCCCCCCCAACCCCCAACTCCAAGTCTGTGAACTGGATCAGGCTTCTCTGTCATTTGTGCTTAAAGGTCCTTCTCATGTCAGGATGGTACTTACTGCAATTCTAATTATGTAGGAATTGGTGTGATTACTGCTTTCATGTCTGCCTCTCTAACCTCAATATAAACTAGAGGGACTCAGTTGGTAGTCTTTACTGCCGTGACAGCTGGGTATCATGAGGACCTGACCTAGAGTGTGTACTTAAGCAATAATGCTTGGTATTGAAATTAATATGTTAAGGATAAGACCCATGAATCTTATGATATTGTTCATAAAATTCAGGATTGATATTTAGCACATACTAGTAGCACTTACCAATAGCAGTATCAATTGTTAACAGCATGAGAATAGTCTAACTAATCATACCTCACTTGTTTCTATGATGACAGAAACTATCTGAGAATTAACATTAAGATTTTTTAACAGGGTCTGCCAGAGAACCTCACCCCCCAAGATGCAGTAAAGTTCCATTGTTCTGGAGTCTACCAAGTCCTTGGCAAATCCACAAGGGTTTTGCCCACAGTCTCTGGCAATGCATGAGCCTGTGTTTTCCATCTGTGCCTTCCCTGGATGCTGTCCCTGACACAAGTATCTTTTACAGCTGTATGTTACACACAAAGATTATTCTGGGTTACTTGAAGTCATTGATGAATCATGTTTATGGAATGAGTGGGTCACCAAAGACATACGTGGACCAGAACAACATGCATAAAAGTTTCCTTTCTTTGAGGAAAAAGCAATGTCAGAGAGAGGGGGGGATCTGGGGTCCACATAGCAGATGCATGTCAGTCTCAGCAACCATCAGGGAGTCAGGCAGAGAATGGAGGAGATGGCCAGCTAGAATTCTCTCTATTTCTACAGTGAGAGTGTACAACCTCATTCCTAGATTAACCCCCCCCCCAACCTCCCATCAGAATGAGGCAGCAGGCATTGTTCATGATAGGCCAGGCATAGAGCTGAATGTTGGCCAGGCATTCTCTGTATACTGTTTATTCAAGTACAAGGACCACCCAGCAAAAGCCCGTACTGTTCTTATTCTCCCTCATGTAGAATCAAACAGAGCCTTCTACTTTTAATAAGTAAGCAATGGGTGGAGTTTGATGGCTCATGCTTGCAATTTCAGCATTTACAAAGACATTGAATTTATGACCAGAGCAGGCTTTATACCAAGACCAAAAGATAAACTCCAGGACTAGGAAAATGGGTGAGAAAGAGGAGAAGAAAATAGAAAAAGAAAGAATTCAGGAAAAAGAGAGGGAGGGAAGAAGAAGAAAAGGAAAGAGGGAGGGGAAAAGAATGAACAAGGAAGGGAGGGAAGGAGGAAAGCACAATGAAATTAAATGTCCCCAAAGGTCCTATTATAGCTAGCCAGGAGCAGAGGTGTTTGTGTTAAGTTTTGCACAGTACCAAATCAGGTGAACTTTCTAGTATGTGCCATTGCCTTGACAAATACTAGGAGCATTTGAATTACAAAGGACATGCAAAACTTTATGCCTACTCAGCAAAGTCAATGATGAATAAACCAAGACCTTGCTTGGTAAATGTATATGTCTGACTGGAGTAGACTGTATGTCTATTCCTGAAAAGAAGGGCTATGGAGTGTCTGTTACAACTACAGGATAGGTCTAGATTCAGGCTTCTTGACAACACACATAGAGCCTCTGTTACATTATGATAAGCATCCTAGTGTGACAAATGTCTATTGCAAGGGATTTGGGAAAAGATTTCCAGCAGGTCTCAGCCAGAAGTCTGGGGTGCAACAGCTTTCTTGAAGAGTCTGACACTTATCTTACCATCTTACCACAGAGACTATAATTACCCAAGACAATGATTCCAACTCTTTAGCAAGACATTATCACCCATGCCTGATGCTATGTCACTTCTGTGAGATGCTCCTGTTTGAATCTCCCAGTGAAAGACATTATTCAGGTGGCTAAAGAACCAGAGTTTCTAAATTCTAGCATGATGGAAAACATCTATCTGCTACATTTCAAGTTCAGTGATCATGTAGCTACTTGCAAAATGGATCATTTTCTTCCCCTTGGGGAGTTTTCTATGTTCCTGTAGTCTTCTACTGTGAAATCACTAATGACGTGAAGTCTGGAACCAGTCTGATATTGGTTTTTCTCCCTGTCGTAACTGAGCTAAACTGTTGTGAGATTCACACCTTTGCAGATAACTGGGGTATCAGACAAGTGTGCATCTCAACATCAAACAACTTCTATCAAATTTTTGTGGGTGCCTCAAGTTCTCAACTCATAGCTTTATCTGCCCCCATGTTATTTATATTGCCTAGCCCATGTTGTTTTAGACATAACAACTGTGTTTATATGTATGTCTTTTGACTTATTTCTAATCCTTTATGTCACTTTAAGAATATCAGTGGTCATATTAATGTAATCTAGGAGAATAGCCTTGAAGCATACCATTGACATAATTCTATAATTGATAAACATCTTTTATTTTGCTCTAACAATTTTATTCTTTTAATTTTAAAGTGTAAGTTTTACACACACACACTCTCTCTCCCCCTTCCTGCTCTCTCTTTCTCACATGTCAAACAACAGTAGAATTGTTGTACACACTTAAGTAGAATTCTATTGAATTCTTTTTAACTCTGTGTTTAACTGTACAATTTCGGTCTCAAATATACCTTAATTATCCTTATTTGCCATCCATTGGTACAAATCATATTCAAAAGTATTGATTTCTGGAACTGGAGAGATGGCTCAGCATTTAAGAGTACATATCGTTCTTCCAGAAGACCCAAGTTCCATCCATAGACTTCTTACTCTATAGAGGTCATTCTTTGGTTCATCTCTTGAGACAAGGTGTGGTGAAGCTTGTGCCAGCTTCACTGACAGAGCATTTTCAAGGTCTATGGTTGTAGAAGAATATTCTAGAATGGGAGGCCATGGTTCTAATTTACTATCCAGACAATAAGGAATGTGTTAGATTTGGGCAGGAGCTGTATTCTTAATACCAGAGTCAGGCTAGTTGCTATTCAACACCTCACCAGAACCTCCCTGGAACCTTTATGACTAGCAACAGTGACATCACTGGGGAGTGGCTGGAAACAGACTCTCAAACCTCTCCAGACCCACCGAGTGTGAACAGATCTGCATTGTAACCAGATCAGTAAGTGACTCCTGTACACATTAAAATTCTGAAGTCTTGTCCTAGGAGATTACCCCAGCAAAGATGTTTTCAGTCTCAAAGAGCATCCACTTCCATTCTGATGTCTTAAAATGCTGGCTTTTATTTATTCTCTGTGACAGTTGTCTTAGGAAGGCAGCTCTCAGCTTGAGAGAGAACGCCCAGGACTTTATTTGAAGCTCCGCAGTTTGCTGATATTCTTCAAAGCACAAATCCTTGTCAGCTGAGATCTACTGCCTATTTGAAGAGGAGAATGGCCGCCTGAGTGAACATACTGATCAATAATTCAAATTAAGAAATCCCATTTTTAACACTCAGGCCATACCAAAATGATTGCAGGGACCAAGTTGTAATTATTACAAACTTCAGCTATTAGACCTTCCACTCTGACTCTTGTAGCCAAGACAAGAGAAAGATGAGAAAAGCACTCTGGCTCTCTTAAGATACTACACTTCTGGAGACATGACCAATGGTGTGTATTATCTCTGCAGGAATCGCTCATTGTGGGCTGGAGCTGCTCTGAAAGAGTACACACTGGGATCTGTTATAATGAAGATGGAGGTACCAGGTTGAGAGCAGAATACGAAGCTCACAAGCACAACAAATTGTTTCCTGAAAACCCAAATACATCTAGCATCTTAAATGGGAGTTTGAGGTGCTCCACTCTCTTGGGCTGTGATTTGTTTTCTGAAAGGAAAGTTCAAAAGAACACAGTCTTCCAGGGCACCAGGAGAAATGAGAGTTACATAGAAGGAAGTGCTTCCTCATACCACAAGGCAGAAATAAACGAGCCCATGACTGAGAGAGCCTCAGTTCCGGGCTGTCTCTGTATCTGTAATGAATGACTGGCTGCTACCCAAAGATGTTTGCACCGGAGGCTAAAGGATGCCTTCAGAGACATTTGCCGATTTTTCTGTATCAGGGCTATGTGACAAAGCCAAAATATTTTGTAAATAAAACAACCTCGAAGCATAAATCTGTGGCTTGGTATTTGCAGTGCACAATATAAATGTCAGTTCCATGGACTTCTGTGCTTTTTTTTCCCACCAGAAATGGAGAAATCCTGCATAAAAGCTGAGTGATCTCCAAGTATCTTGAAGTTCTTTCTCTACTTATACCTAGTGAGGAACTCAATGTTAGGATGCCTCCCCTTCCCTCTTTGTCACCTCACTTTCAGAAATGAGAGCTTTCAAGGATGGGGACCTTGTGTTCTTTTGTTAGAGTTGGAGGCAGATGGAGATACCATTGCACTGTCCAGTCTCAGAAAAGGCAGATTCCTCTCTCCACAACATCCATCTTAATTCTGGAAGTCAGAATTCCAGCCCAGGAAATTTGAGTAGAATTTTAATATTCTTAGCCTCATGTTATACGTATGTCTATACATCTATGCCTATACATCTATGTTTCAGATAGTTTGGTTAGTGTTGTGTTGAGCAATTCACACCATTGTATGGATTATCCTGGGTAAAACACACACACACACACACACACACACACACACACACACACACACACACACACACACAGGCTGAGAAGGGAGAGCTCAGTTGATAAAACATTATTAGTTCAATCTCCAGAACTTATTTTAAGTTACTAGATATGTTGTGCCATGCTTGTAATCTGAGAACCAGGCAAGCAGAGGCAGAAGAATCCATGGATCTTACAGATTAACCAATCTAAGTTAATTTGTGAGTTCCATGTCAATAAAGGACCTTGTCTCAAAGAGGTCGATGATGTTCCTGGGGTTGGCAGCCAAGATTGTTCTCTGGCTTCAACGTGCATATACATACATATACTTCAACATGCACAAATACAGACATCCATGTGAAGAGAAAATAGAATACAAAGATAGTAAGAAGATGCAGAGATATGGAAACTTCTTGTAGGAGAATGTTCAGGGTGACTTGGGGTCCTTTTATGGGGGCAGGACGCTGCATCTGCAGGGAGATCTGGCAGTTTGGAATGGAAAGCACCAGTTAACACCCTGTTGTGTCAGTAGGTCCTATACATATGCTAGCCATGTGTCTACTGTACATTCACAAGGAATGCTTTCATCCACCAGTAACACAAAACATGATCCCATATCTTCAGGCAAACAGACTTCTAATGTCCTGCTTAATAGAGCAGGGTAGGTCTCCTCCTCCATGTTAGTCTAATTTGGTCATTTCTGAGTGATGACACTCTCTCAATCAGTCACAAAGAATGTTTTGCAATGTCTGGGCATTTTTTTCTCTTGTCATAACTGTGAGACTTTTATTCAATTGTTGCTAAATACTACTGGCCCCTGGTGGGTCAAAGACAGGATCATACTGAAGCATGCCACTGAAAATAATACCACTTTTTACAAAGATGAGTTTTCTGGCCCCAAATATCATCATGGCAATATTGAAAACCCATGTCAAGGAGCCAGCGCTTTCTAGGCCCATGTCGCTTGGCTTTTGTCTCATGGCCTCAAACAGTCTTCTGGCTCTCATCTCATTTAACACCAAGAGATGAACTGTGGAAATTAAGACCTGGCCTCTTCTTCACCTTTTCCGTTGATATTTAAAACAACTGTCTTCCCACAGTTCAAGGCAGTTGCTACCTCCTTAGACTTAATCAAAATGAATAGTGGTCACTATCAGGGACCTGGATCCGGGGCTGCCAGTGCCTGCCATAAAAATAGGCATGTTCCTGCCCCAAACAAATCAGGGTCTGTTGGCAAGAGACAGCAAGAAGCCCACAGTTAATGCAAACCCAATTGTGTTTGGTATTATTAGGGTCAGATCCAGGGCCCTTGTATTACTAATGGTCTAGCGTTGGTCATTGTTCCATAGTAAGTCAAGTCACAGTAAAAATCAGAGAGATTCAACAATAGGGCTACCATGAAAAAAGGAAACAAAGTTCCACTCCTACCACCTCCAAGTCCATCTTCAGTGTCCTAGGATGGTCAGTGTAAATAGACATCAAGGGGGCTGATTGGCTAAGAAGTCCTGGTTAAGGCTCTACCCATCACCGTGCCAGCAGGCTTCAGTCTCTTCTAGGCAGTGGGTAGTCAAGATGGGAAAACTGTGTGAAATCTCACTACATGAGACAAGTTCTTCCATTGCCAAGTTCCTAGTATGAGACTCCTGGATAGAATTCCAATTCTTCTAAGCCCTTTGTTTTGATAGTCTGATAGCAAAAGTTAGGGACAGGGGCCCAGATGTCTCTTCAGACTACCTCCATTTCTGCCAGGATGGCTACCACATGGGCCAGAGTTAAACCGACATTCTTCATAGAAGCAGGTGGTTGCTCTTCCCATCAGACTTACAGAATCCAGCAAAGTGCAGCCTGTATCATCATTAATGGTGCTAAACCAAGAAGCCTCCCCTGTCTGCCAGCGCCTCGATGTAAAGGGCTACCCGATCTCCCTAAAGCAAATGTTTTAAAGCCTCTTTTCCCATTGATAAATCGTCTGGGCAGAGACAGATTGAATTATTTATCTGGATTCTGAAAATCAGTACGGGCTAGTCTCAGTGCGGCTGTGGTCCAATTTTAGAAGACGTATTGGTCGAGGGATAAATAATGATATTACTTCCAGCCTCCTTTTATTGCTCTTTGATTCATTCATTCAACAAATACTTAATGGGTTCTGCTTAGGAGAGCTAGACTTAAAACGTAGTCAATCTTCTAGAAGAGAAGCATTTTGAGGGTAGAAAGCATGTCACCCTTGGTCATTATGATATCCCCAGAGAGGTTTTTGTTCTCCAAGACTTAGTTAAGACATTAAAAGTTTGTAGCAAGGCTACTGTTGAATGGAAAGTCCATCTTCTCCACCATTGCTGCTCAACACATTGACACAGCCTTGAAGGCAGCATCTTTTGAGAAGTTACTATTTAATTGAGATACTTTCTTAGTGGCCAATCAAGAAATGTTAAAGCGTATATAGCGTCTTATGTAGGACAGCGACTATCACTCTGCAAGGCTGATTCATCATTGCCATTTGTATCTTCAGGGGAAGGGTGCTTACTGCTGAGCCAAAAGCTTTCAAGAATCTAAAGTTGAAAGCAGCTAACGGAAAGTAGGAAGTGTCATTTCAGCCTACTCCATCCCATTTCATCACATTAATATCTGTATTTTGTGGACAGGGTGTCCTAGGGTTGGTTAGTCTTTCAAAGCACATGGTGATAAAATAAAAGCAATTCCAACAGTTTACATAATTGGCCCCACATGAAAAATTTGCTCAAAGTCCCCCACAAGGCTTCTAAAAAAGTTGTCATATTTTTGGTTCCTGATATCAAACTCAAGCAGGCCTCACCAGAGGGTTATCTGTCAAAAGTGTTCTGCTGCCTCTTCCAAACAGTGCTTCGAAATATTTTCAAAGTTTTTTTTTTTTTTTTTGGTGAGACCAAAAGGAGGAAGGGAGAAAGGGGAGAAAGGAAGGAATGAGGAAAAAGGGGGAAGATATATATATATATATATATATATATATATATATATATATATATATGTGTGTGTGTGTGTGTGTGTGTGTGTGTGTGTGTGTGTGTGTGTGTGCATATGCATATGTATATGTTATTGATGGTATAGATAGAGATATTATAAATAAATATAGATATTGGTATAGGTATAAATAGATATAGATAGAGTGCATTGGTTTATTGATGCTAAGGCTACATGACTTCCTCTTATCATTGTGGGGAAAGGACAATGTCTTGGTCAAGACATTTCAACTCCATGATCTCAGTTTTGCCATTTAAATCGTTGACATTTTAGTCCAAAAGAGTGGGTTAAAGGTCTTAGACCCTCACATCACCTTGGATGATTTTATTTCACATGAAGTTGTTGCCAAGACATAAAGTCATAAACTAAACAGTGCAGCTCCCATCTATACGACCCCTCCATCTGCTACAAAGAAGCATGGCTGAAAGCTAGGTTTATTCTCAAGCCTTGTGCCTTTTGATTCTCATTACACAAAAATGGAGACATACAAGCTGCTAGTTGTAAATTTTACTGTAATTTTGTATAAAACTGACATCTTGTCAAAACAGGCAAGCAAAATTTTTAAATCAATCAATCAAAGAGTATGTCTCTCTTTGATAGAGGATTGAGTTTGAATTCTGTTGAAATCATAGCACTAGATCCAAAATTGTCTTTAAAAAATTGGGGCACGTTTTTCTAAGATAGAGTATTGAGTTCAAATTCTGTTGAAATGTTAAGCAACCATCATTGCATTAGATCTAAAACTGTTATTTTGCAAATTTAAAGACAAATTTTTGCTTAGTATTAGTCTCTCCCTGCTGAGACATAACTGTTTAGAGATAAAACTGGGGAGACAGTCCAGCTGGTAAACTGTTGGTCACACTTGAAGATCCAAACTAAAATCCCAAGCTTGTTTAAGTGCATGTCAATCAATAACCAGGCACAACACTATCTGTAATCCCAGTACTAAGGGGCAATAGGATCCCCAGAGATCTGTGTCCAACCAGTCTAGACAAAGAAAGAACTTCACCTACATCAAGGAAACCCTGCCTCAAAGTGAAGAGTGGCTGGAAATGACAACAGTCTTATGTCAAGTTCCTTGCTATTGAGATGATGTCTTGTGGGGAAACTCCTTAAGCAAGAAAATAAATAACTCAAAATAGCTTCAGGAAGTCCCTAAAACTGAGCAGATTCATTAGACTCCTTCCCACAAGCATTAACAAACCACTTTACTAAGATTTACTTTCAGACACACCAACATGCAAAGAAGGTTCCCAGACAACCCAACCTGCAAAGGAGACTCAGAAACCTGCCCACCTTCCTGGAAGAAGTTTAGACCAGAGTCACTTGGAAAGGACTCTCTCCAACCTGCTAAATTACAGACACATGACCACATACAAATAGTGCCCACCACCACCACACCCCACACAAATAAATATTTAAAGGAAATACCAAAGGCTGGAATCATCATTTCCATCAAAATTCAAGAAATCATCTGGTCTGATTCTGCTGGGATAATTTTAATAATATATCTTCTAAAGTTCCAAGCATGAATTATTTGCAACAAGAGTTTGATGGTAATAGCATACATCATGCATTAGTGCTCAACACTGAATAATGCAGGGCTTGTGTAGTATGGGTCGATAGCATCTGGATTTCTCCAAATCATTTTCCCTTTGCTCTTTTACCAAGCAGTTGGTCCTTCTGTGAGACTGGTCCCAGGGTTCCAGTGAGATAGTGAGCCCCTCCGTTACCTTGTGATTAAAAGGCACAGTGATGGCTCTTCATTTCTGAATGATGGCCCCATGTCCATGATACCTCCTCAAGCTCCTGACAGCAGTTTTTAACTAATTGATGAAGTTGGCTTTCCTAGTGCATTGGTAAACCATGGGCTCTGAATGCTGCATGGGTAGGAAAAATGAAGAGGATAAAAAGCCATTGAGTAATGCAATCTCTGCCCAAACAGAAGCAAACCAAAAATAAAATGTGACAGAATAGTAAGGCTTAAGAGTGTTACCTGTTGGCCACTTCTGTAGTTCATTAACACCCTAATTATTATATCCCTTCTACCCTGTGTCTTTCTTATCCTCTCCCCTTCTCCCTGGCTACCTTTATATCTTCTTACTCTCCAGCTAAACAAATAAACATCTCTTCCAGAGTCTCTGCATATCTTCCAAACACTAAATGCCCAGTGTCTAACAAAATGCCTGGTACAGACTGAGAATTTGGGAAGTGTTGGTGAATGACTGAGTGTATTTGGGACAAGATGGAAGCATCACAGTGCCAATCTGCATGTCCCATTTCTGCATATCAGTATTTCAGAAACATGATTGCATCAGATCAATTAGCCAATGATGTCTTGACTGGTCTGAACTTCTTCCCAAGAGACACTCAAGCTATGGGGTCATGGGGATACCTTCAACTTGGTTTCCTTTGGACAAGAAACTCAGCTATCATTTAATTGTCAGAGTGGCTCATAATCTCAGACAGGAACTTTTAAATATGCACCAGCTGTGGGTTATACTACCTGAGCCTCACAAGCATCTAGGTGCCTTCCGTTCACCATTGGATGCATAGGCATTATCCCTCTTTTGCTGAGCACTGTGGTCAGTGTTGATGCTCAATGGGCAGCATGAATGATTGAAAGATGTCTCCTAGGCAAGAGCAAGAGTTTACTCTGGAGTGTGAGGAGAGTTTGGAGACTGATGTGTATGTACACAGTTTTGATTGTGGACTTTGTTTCTTGGGTAAGGACAAATATAAAAATGTATCAAGGTTTTATTCTTTTTAAAGTAGATATTTTTATTTTGTGTCTTTAATTACTTTTTTATGATGTTGAAAATATGGCTTAGCAGTTATGAACAACCCCTCCACCCCCTGTTTTCTTCCAGAAGACTAGGTTTAGGTTCCAGTACTCATTCTAGTTAGGCAGCTCACAACCAGTTTTTCTGTAGTTCGAAGACCACACACACATACACACACACAACCACAGAGAGAGAGAGAGAGAGAGAGAGAGAGAGAGAGAGACAGAGACAGAGACAGAGACAGAGACAGATAGATACAGAAACAGAGAGGGAGAGAGAGAATTTAAATTATCTACCTTTTTAGGTTAGCATGTACAGTAATAGGTTTTATTATGGCATCTTTACACATATGTGTTATTATAGTCTGTTCTCAGTAATTCCCCTCTTTCATTGTACTTCTGTGCCCTCTGCCCCATAGGTTGGTTACCTTTAAATACATGTAGTTGATTATATGTTGATCATATCTCAATAAATCTGTAAAAATTAAAGAATGAAATGAAGTCCTCCAAAATGGTGCATCCATTTTGCATTGGATCCATAGCGTCCAAGGCTTGGCCATTGATCATAATTTATGGCTAGGACTGATAGATCTATATGCGTCTCACTGCTCTATATCTGTTAGAGTGTTGGGTAAGAGACAACTCAACCTGAAACCACTATGGGAAGGAGAGGACCAAAATCAAACAGATAATCTTTAATGAGGGAACAATGTGATTCCCTCTGTATGACTCTTAAGTCAATGAATGAGAGTGCCAAAGGATAAGGAAGAAATGATATCACAGGAGAATATATATGGAGGACTTAGAGGGTCTCCTTCATGTTGACAGTAAATATATACATGCAAACTGGTTGAAAAAATATTGAAGATGAATCATCTGGGGGCGGGGGGAGAAGGTTACTTTGCACTTATGAGGTCTGTCTCCAGACTGGGTATCACACTTGTATCTGGAAGGTCATGCACTAATACATAGGGCTTGTAGAGGAGGCAGCCCAGGGTGGTAAAGACTTTAGCTAATGTCACTCCAGGGCAGCAGAAAGTACTGTGATGACTGAGAATGTCCTCTGTGACTTTTAATTCCAGAGATGTGGCATGGACTCTGGCCATCTGGTAAACCTCTTTACTTTTCTATGACATGGTAGAATTGCCCTTCTTCAGGCAATGGAAAATGAATGTGGAATCATGTGATTTCTGAGTGGATGTATTGATGAGTTACATTTGTCATCTGGCCACTCACTGAGACCAGAATGGTTTATTTTTGCTCACAGTTTGAGGGCGTCTAGGGCATTGTCACTTGGCCCCATGGTCTTGAGAAGAACAACAGGGTATCAGGGGCTGATGGCAGAAGAGGATCTTAACTCATGGTGGACAGGAAGCAGAGAGAGAGAGAGAGAGAGAGAGAGAGAGAGAGAGAGAGAGAGAGAGAGAGAGAGACAGAGAGAGAGAGACAGAGAGACAGAGAGACACAGAGAGAGACAGAGAGAGACAGAGAGAGACAGACAGAGAGACAGAGAGACAGAGACAGATACAGAGAGACAGAGAGAGAGACAGAGACAGAGAGAGACAGAGAGACAGAGAGACAGAGAGAAAAGCAAAAAGAGAAAGAAAGATGTGCTATGGATAAGACAACCCCAAAGAAAGAGACAGGCAGGGATTCACTAAGGATAAGACAACCCCAAAGACCTGTTCTAGATGACTTAGCCAAGCTAGGCTCCCACATCAGAAAGTTTCTAGAACAGCTCCCAAAATTTTCATCACCTGGGGATAAAAGTTTCAGAACACGAGTCTTTGGGGACACTTCACATTTCAATTATTAAGCCATAACAAAGCATGGATTAACACTGAGTGTCCATCAACTAGGTGAGCCAGTGAAGACAAGACAGGCCAGAGCTCCTTCTTGTCACACTAAGGAAGACATGACGTGTTACCTCCAAAGTGAAACCTCACAGTCATTTGAAGCCATGGAGCTTTGGTCCTTTTCTGTTACTGCTGCAAAACAAGCTCCATCCAGAAGGATACAGAAAATGATTTATCTCTTTATGCTGCCAACAAGCCAGTCCTTTGAATTAAATACTCCATACTACCAAGTATATGGCTGTGAGAAAAATCCTGATGAGACTCTTCCCAATGTACAGACATTGTTGATGGCTCTACACAGGGTATTTCAGTAGCATGAGCCAGCCTCAGCTCAGAGAGAGGCACAGCTATAGATGTATGCTCATTGTAGATGGAAGTGATTCTAACAAAGCTACTTCCACTTAAGTGTGTCCAAGATTTGACGGTAATCGCCTTCCAAATGCTCTCCTTTTCCCATCATCCATTCCTATGAGTCTCCTGCCTTATCCACTTCCACTTTCACATGATGTATACATACGCACATATGATTAAGTATGTGCATATACACAGATTCAGAGCCCATCTATGAGTTAAAATATGATTCTCTTATTTCTGTATCTCAACATGGCCAAGTTCTTTTTCAACCATAAAGAAGAATGAAACTGTTACCAGATCTGAGTTCACAGTATGTGCCCCCAAAAATGCAGGTTCAGCCAAGTAGTTCTCAAGAAGTTGATTAAAACAGCTAAATAAATAGGAAAGGCAGAGAAAGGATATTTATTCTGTGTGCCCCCATTGTGAAGAGGGGCAGAGATCCACTGACCACCCCACTGCAAGTTTATCTGCTCTGTTCTATGATATCAAACTGCAAATTGAGTTCCAACAATATGTACGTCTGCACAATCCGGGTTGAGATACAGTCTTGCCAATAACTGACCCATCATTGTCTGGGCTTAGGTCTCATCCTGAAAAGTGGCCTGAGAAAGTGTGTGAAATCTCTTTCTGAAGACAGGATCCCCCTCAAGCTAATGTCAGACTTTAGTATTTTTCTCCTCCCAGCATGAGATTCCAGGCAGTGGGAGAGAAGCCCTGATCTCCAAAAATCGGTTGTTTCAAGAGTTTACTAGCTTGAGGAACACAGTATTTTCTCAGGATGTATTTTACTCTTTGCTAGGCTTGTTATAAAATGATGATATTTGAAGGAAAATGGATGCAACTGAGGGTTGTCTAATAAGTGAAATACGCTGGAGTTTTGTTCTACCTCAGCTATGATTTCTGACATTGAAAAATACAACTTGGGAAGTGCTTGGGTGCTCATCTCTGCATTTGTTATAGTTGATTAACTACTTCTCTAAAATGTGCTGCTGATAATTCAAGACCTTGGACCTTAAAGATATGTTAGCTCCCTTCCAAGCAAATGCCCTGGGAGCAGATGTTGATGTTCTTCACAGACGATGCCTCTTAAGTTGTAGATACACCCAGAGGGCATCTCACCAACAGAGATGGTTGAGCTTTACAATATTTTCAGTCAGAGTAAGGAAAAGACAGCTTCTCAGCAACCTAGGTAACTGGTAAATTAAATCAATGATGATATCCCATATGCCCTACACAAGTTCAGAAGGACTGAGCTGAGTCCTCAAATATTAATTGCGGGAAATGATTTGCCCACTCTGGGTAGTAATGCACAGCTGTGGGTCAATCTTCTCAAAGATCTTCCAGCAACCAAGGGCATTTCCATCTTCCTATGATTTCTACGATTCTCCAACCCACCCCAGGGCAGGTTACTAAATGTGAATGTTTCCTTGTGACTAGCGATTCTCTCTGCATCTTAGAGTCTACTTTCCTTTGGAGGAATGCTAAGATCCACATTACCCTGGCCTAAAACTCCCCGCCACATAAATCATAGAGCAAGGGGATTTTTATGCAAAATCAAGCACTTTCCATGCTTTCCCTTTGCAATGATTACATGATTTTCCCCTGAATCTGAGCACTATGTGTTTCATAAATAGATCCCCTTCTCTGCAAGCAGACCTTGGAAATGGATTATCTGTTTGGTTTGCATTTTGTCTCCCAGCCTTGCAGCTCCCAGAAACCATTTCTCAGAGACGTGCGCTGCAAACGTGAGGAATTAGAAAGGCTGCCTGTCTTTTGCGTGGAGACTTGCCTGTCCTGAGTGGTGTGTTGCTTATTAGAATTTGAATCAAGAGATGCTCAGAGAGCCTTAGAATGAGCTGGATTTTCATATTAAGGGACTGGTTTTCAAATGACCATCAGGAGGAAAAAGATGTAGGGCAAAAGACAAAAGCTATGTGTTTCTTTTTACTAGATATCAATACTATTTTCTAATCTGTGAAAGTATCAAACATTTATACACTGTATATCAATCATATCAATTCACCACTACCACCCTCTTTGTGCCAAGAGTCTTCTCTCTCCCAGCTTCATGTCCTCACCACTAATTGGACTCAGGGGGTTGGTAATACTACTAATAAAAAGACAGTATTTTTAAATGTTCACATTCACAGCATGTCTAAGCAGATGTTTAGTTTCAATAATCTTGTGTTACTCCCAAGAAGATTATAGAGAAAGGTCCATATTTAAGAAGTAGCACCATTCACTGCTGAAGACACCACACTGGGAATGGAGGCTCACTCACAGTGTGAGTTGTGTTCCCTACTGTCAATGGGGAGAATTAAAGCCTGATTGATTTGAAAGGAAGCAAACAATTTAGGTTTAGGAGACCTCTTTGTAGTTCTGGGATCTGACTTGGATCCTCAGAACCCATGTAATATCAGTTACCCATGTAATATCAGTGTTGGGAAGGCAGAGAAAGGCAAATACTCAAGGTCTACTCCCTTTACTTACTTACCTTGCTTAGTGCCAGACTGGTGAGAAAGCCTGCCTTGAAATGAGCCAAGCTGAATAGTACCTGAGGAAGGATACTCGAGGACCTCTTCTGGCCGCCACACACACGTTCACACATGTGTTCACACATACAGTATCCATAGTTGATAAATAGATGATAGATAGATGATAGATGGATGATAGATAGATAGATAGATAGATAGATAGACAGACAGACAGACAGACAGACAGACAGATAGATAGATAGATAGATAGATAGATAGATAGATAGGCAAACAGACATTTGTAAGACTAAGGTTTCAGGTGCTTCTTAGCACAAACCTACACAGAATCTGTGCCACCCAGAATGCACTGGGGCAGAGAATGGAGAGTGGAACCCATCAGCTCTGACCCTATACATCTGCTAGCCATGTGAGAGCCATGGATCTCTGCCCAACTTTTCTAAGATTTACAGGACAAAGAAGTTCCATCCAGTGAGGCAGACATCAGAGAAAGCCTGACATAGCACAAACTGGAGACAACATTACTCTCCTCTCGACTGTGAGTGATTCTGGGGAGGGAGAAGTTAAAAGGAGCCCAGTGTTTTCTCTAAATCTAAATTTACCTGCATTGTTGAGTGTCATCAAGTGTATGGTTCGTAACCCCACTGCTCTACCGTGTGTAAGGACTTTGTGTGAGTTGAAGGCATGGCTATATTAGGTGGATGCTCTGACTGTCAAGCATGCATCATTAACTTCATGGCTTCAGGTCCTAGGGGCTCTGGTGTCAGACCTCCTGAATGTGGATTTCACTTCTTCCACGTGTCACCTATAGAATAGTTATGCCGGAAAGGGTTTCTGAACTCCCATCTACTTATCCTAACTTGAAGAATGAACAGTTGTCGGGCCCTGGACCATTCCTGGCATTACATAGAAAGTAGCATGGCACTAATTATCAACACCAGGACTTAAAGCATGTTCCCTAAGTATTTCAACTGGACACCCTGCTCCACCATACTGGCTATAATTTGGAAAGTCCACACACGTTCAAAAGTACAACCTAGGCACTGAAATGAAAGTGTTTCTCACTCACCTGGGTTCAAGTTCACCTCCCTATTTGCTGACAATGCCTCAAGCCTCAGCTGCCACATCAGTAACATTGTAATTATGGGTCAGCAATTGAATGGGAGCGAAAAGCCAACCTACTATTTTATAAATGGGGAGTCCAATCCCAACATGGACTGCAGCGTTAGTCTGGCTGTGAATTCACATCCAAATCCTAGTGGTTTGAGAAGCCTCTGGGACTATGGTAGGGGAATTCAGAGCTGAGAGTCATTGTCCAGCTGTTCACAATAAAGGTTTCTTAGAATGGAGTTAACTACCTTGCCTGTTACTTTGATCCTTATTATTCTCTTCCCCCCTTTCTTACCATACTGATACCTCACAGCTCTTCATACCATACTGCAGCAAGCTTTGACCAGAGGATTCATGCCTACCTTCTTAAATATAAATTTTTAGGAGCAATAAAGCCAGTGCCCTTCCACCAGCATACAGAGAATGAGCAATGTTTATGCAGGGGAATTCCGTCGCTAGGTGATTAGCGAATGAATGGATAAATGAGAAAACAAGAGATAGTTTAACTTAGCCTGTTTAGGCATATCTCTGTGCTGCCTTGATACAGTGGAGAGCTCAGGCTCTGGCTCACAGTGGATGTTTAACAAATGTTTGCATTGTGAATGAATAGAGAAAGAGTGATGCAAACCGTGGGGAGTCTCCATAAATATTTAATATATCGGACTAAATAAAACATGCAACATCTGATGACTTGGGTAAGCCCCGGGCATTATGTCTGTGGCAGGAAACAAATCATGGAGCTTGTCTCTTTATAAAATATGATTTGGGGGTGGTCATACAGCCAGGATTATTCACTCATGAAATCCAGTTTTGGTTCTGGGCATTCCAAAGTGATTCTGACTTGAATCCTCTTTATTCACCAACTCTCTTTAGGAACAAGCCTTTAAGTCTCTCTCTTACTTTTAGAGATGGATACTCAGAAAAACCTCAGGTTGGAGTGCTAACTGGAGTGTGATTCATTTCACAGATGCATTTCAGAATTTGTTTGATGAAGTAGAGAAAATATGAAGGATAGATCAAAATCAACAGAAGAGAAGCAAGAGCCAGCAAGGAAGCAATGGGAATGTTGTTAGTGATACATAAAATCATAAAAAGACATTGGAAAGCTGTGTCCACATACCACTCACCCATAACCCAGATACTCTAGTTCAAAGAACTATATTCATGAAGAGTAACCCCATGTATCCAAAAAGACATATTGAAAACTATTGAGTGTTCATTCATCTTAGTCAAAAAACAGATGTGGTAGGTCCATACAGTGAACTATTACACAGGAGTTAAAATGAACAATGTGCTGGCACAACAGGCTGGTCTATTTGATTGCAAGGACCCCACAAATATTGTGTTGAGGGTAAAAAAACAAGCACAAACTATTTGATGAATATAAAATTCAGACAGGCTAACAGTCAGTAATGGTGCAGTATTAGGTAGTGTGAGGAAAAGATAGCTGGGTTGAGAAGGTGTAGAGCTGAGATCCTCAAAGAATATAGATGTTTTCCCTCTTGATTTCATGGGCAGGTTTGCTGGAAACTTGAACTTCCTGCTGGGTGGGCACTTAAAGATTAATGAACTCCATTGACTCCATACCTGGTATATTATTCCTCAATTTCAAAAGTTAATGGGGAGGGCAGGAATGACGGTTCCGCAGTTAAGAGCACTTATTATTCTTGGAGATGGCCTGGGTTCAGTTCATAGCACCTGTATCAGGTGTCTGATAACCTTCTTTAACTCTAGCTCCAGGCATCTGATATAGTCTGACATCTGTGGGCACCTGCACTCAGGTGAGGCACATAAACTCACACAGGCAAACATACACACACATAATAAATGAATTGATAAATAAATATTTTTAAAATGTTAGTGACAGGCTGGACCTGTGGCTCAGTAGTAAAAGAGTTGCCTAGCATGTACAAAGTTCTAGGTTCAAGCCCAGAACCGCAAAATTAATTGACTTATTAGTTAATAGTAAGTAAATATTTAAAATGGATGGCACCAAATATTAGCATTCTTTTACTAAGATTGTTTGACCCCTTTCTTCATTTATTCAATGTTTTCATTACTGCTTTTAAAACATTAATGAATGGTCTGGGATAGCTCCTCTGAATTTCTATTAATAAAGTTGACATCATTACCTCTCTACCCTGATGGTTGCAATGTGAACCTGCACACACACAGTACAATAATGATAGAGCATCAGGGAACTTGGCCTGTCTGATGGGTTCAGATGCAGGCTTGATGATGTACTAGCTACATGTGCCAGTTGGGCATTATCAACTTGAAACTAACCTAGATATAGCTGGGAAGATGGAATCTTAATTGAGAAAACACCTTCATAACTTTGGCTTGTAAGTAAGTCTGTGTGGAGAATTTTCTTGATTTGTGATTAATAGGGGAGGGCCCAGACCATTGTGGGGGGAGCCAGTCCCAGGCAAGTGGTTCTGGACTGTATAAAAAGAGGTTAAATGAGCCATGACAAGCATTGCCCCCATGTCCTCTGTTTCGGTTCCTGCCTCCAGGTTTCTACTTGAAGTTCCTGCCCTGCCCTCCTCTGAATCATAGGCTACCAACTGTAAGATGAAATAAACCCATTCCTCCCCATGTTGTTTTTGGTCATGGTGTTTTATCACAGTAATAGAAACCTAAGACACTGTGTGACTTCTGATACATCATCCTAACCTCTTGGACTATCAGGTCTATGACATAACATATCAAGGTGACATCACTGCAGCTTCATAGGGATGAGTTGAGACCATGTGGGAAGAGCTAGTAGCTCAGGGATTATCTCACTGACCACAGTAATGGTGGAAATCAAGTGTAAAGTCAAGGCTGTTGGAGACCGGTTGGAGGCACACTGGTCTGTTTAGACAATAGCCTGGAACTGCAGACGTTATACCCAGAAGAACACGAGGGCTAGGATCACCATTTCATGTCACAGAGGAGACCCTGTGGCTGGGTTAGGAGGAAAATGAACTACAAGTCACTTGTCCCCCAATCCCAATCAGGATATCTGTACTTATGACAGATCATCTAGTGCCCTAAATAAAGATGGATGTCCTGTGCCCCTATTTGTATTTCATCCAAATAGGTTATAGAGCCCCCTACATTGTTCTTCCTTTGTGGTTGCTACAGGACAGTGGCAGTCACTGTGGAAGAAAGCAAGCCAGGGGTTAAATCTTGGTGGAGACAAGTCTGGTTAGATCATTTACATTCATCATTTCTTTCCATCACCACACTGGAGCATGTCTGGTTCTTCAAGACGGGAAAAGTGATTCCCTGTGGCGTCTGCAGAGAAAATGTGTGTCTGACTCATAGGCAGGACCCAGTTCAGGGAATGCACTGTGGCTGAGAGCTGGCTTGCATTGGTATAGCCAAAGATGTCACCAGTCTTCCTGGAATAGTCTTTCACATCAAAGACAAGACATGTACAGCCTGGGTCAGAAAAGATAGGATGATCATTTCCTCAGCTAGTGTTGCCATTGGCAACAGTAATGGAAGCCTCCAGCCATTCACCAGTCACTGAACAGTATGTACCTATGTGAAGTGTGTCACATGACCTTATATCTGTCCTGCCTTCTAGGCACAATTCATGCCCATTTTAAAGATGAAGAATTGGAGAGTTATAGAATTGTAGTCAGGCTTATAAATAACAAACCTAAAAGTCAAACTCTGTCATGCCTTGGCTAAAGAGTCCAGGCTTCCCCAAATAGAAGTTTTATAGATTCATTACTGGGTTTAACTTCAGTTGGCTACAACTGGCCTCTACATCAAGAATCTCCTCAGATGGACCTCCTCAGAGATATGTGTCTAAGGTTAGGCTTGTTATCTCTATTCAAATGCCTGCTCTCAACTGAAATACTAGACTCCATTTGGTAGAACTTTTGAGTTCTTGATCATTCCTTGCTTTTTTTCTAAACCTGGTTATGCAAATGCTCAAAAAAGGTCCAGGATGATTTTGCTTCTCCAAGTGAAATTTCACTCCCTTTCTAGAAGCTTCCAAGATGAAAAGAAGAGATAGAAAATCTCTTGTCAGCCCATGCAAAGAGAAACTTTTACATTTTATTGGACTATTGGGCCCTGCTGGCTTGATGTAAAGACTTCCTGAAACTTTGATGATGAACCACATTAAATTCAAGTTGCTATAATTGGATATTGTGCCCAAGCATCAGATGCATGTAGTGAAATATAGTAGCAACTTTAGCTTTTGCTGTGTGAAAGGAATTCATTTCTATCTCCATACATAAGCCAAGAGAGTAAGGATAAAGCTTTTACATGGTCTAAACCTCAAGTCTCCATATACTCTCTGTTTCAATGCAAGGAGAGATTCCAATAATGGTTGTCTCCTACAGTTCTTCTTTGATTAAATGAAAGCTTGCTTGTCCTGCCGACTATTTGGAACATACAATGATTTAAACACCAGGCAGAGTCATGTTCTTGACAATGTCTTGGGGTACCAAAGGAAAGAGATAAATATACAAGTCTCTGGATGATATGAAAGGATGCTATCTGGGCACATCATTTAATGCCTTCTTACCTGCGCTGCCAGAAGCCTTGGTGCTTCTTTGACACTGGGATGCTTTTTACAAAGCTGTCTCTGGGGAGTCAGACATAAGACTGAGAAACAAATCACGTGCAGAGGGTATTGTGGTTGCCTAGTTTACTAGAACACCAAGAGACCCTCAAATGGAACAAACAGTCAGCCCTGGGGGTGCATTTATGGGGGATTTCACTTATATCTTCCAGATTGGCATCTGCTTAGAATATTTTTAGCTCGACACATTTCTTGTCACTTAGACTGAGCAGGAGCTGTCACATATGATTGGAGATAGGACAGAGCTTGACTTTCTTTCTATTCTCCAGCAGCTAGAGACCCACACTTCAGGACTCATCTGGGTGATTATGGAAATAAAAAAGTCGGGGAAGATTTCATCACTGGGACGGCCTGCCATGTCTTGTAAGTGATTTGATGTTTACACAGATCTGGATTTGAAAATAATGAACTCCTAAGGACTTTGGAGTGGACATGCCTCTTGCTTCATAGGAAGCAAGGCACCAAGTGTCTCCCAGACCTTACCCCACATCTATACCCTTCTGTGAGCATGGGACTTACCTACCAAATAATTGATGTACTGTAGAATTCCAGGTTAGAGAGCCCCCAGTTTAGAGGATTCCTGACTGTGGATGCAGTGTGACCAGTTGCCTCATGATCTTGCTCCCAGTATCAACTGTACCCTCACACTACGAACCTAATTAAACCTTTCCTTCCTTAAGTTGCATTTGTCTGGCGGCTTGTTACAGCAATGAGTAAGGGAGCTGATCCAGGAATTCATGTCCAAACTTTACTTAGGTAAGCAACTGTGGCCTTAACAACATCCTCAGCAGGGTTTCTGTTGTACACTTGGAACCTTTCTGAGTTGGGAGGATTGTGTTTTTAAATCCCCTTTTCTTAACAACCATGTGATCTCAAGAGATTGCTTCTTAACTTCTAATAGCTCATCATCTTAAGGAAATAAGGACACTTCAGTTACAATACCACCTACTCATTTGACTCCCCTGGGGAAGCAATAAGAGCATAAATAGAAAGTTCTAGACTGCTAAGAGGATGTGGTCAATGTTGGGTTTTAGGTTATTTGCTATTCTTGTTCTTTCCCAGGTTTCCCCAAGTGACCTGTACTGACAACCTTTAGACATGTCAGTAAAGAAACCTGTGTTGACATAAAAGGCAGAACGCATCTAAGATAGGGTGTTGATGGTGGCAACAGAGAAGGTAAAATATAGGCCACGGGCTGGGCCGTGTGCTAAAGTGGAGAGAAGAGCCCCAGGGCTTTGGAGCCACTAGAAAGAGTAAAGGACTTATTTGGTGCCAAAACAAACTTGTAAAACATGGCCAGGAAATGCCACAGAACTACCCAGGAAATTCTGGGCATACCTTTGAGGAGAAGTACAAAGGACATTGCTATTGGGTTGCTTGTCTCTGCTATGTGTAGTTCAGGCTCCCCCCCCCCCTTTAAAAGATACAGCAACCATCTGGACCTACAAGTTTTCAAGGCTGGGCAGTCTCTGCATTGTTGGCATGGCACCTGGCTTTGGCACACAAGCCTGAAAGCACCGATACCTGCCACCTGTTCAGAACCCTGTTTGGAGAGGTGTCAGGTGCCAAGTCTAGCTTCACTCAGGTGCTGATTTTATAGATGGCTGTCACAACAAATGACCACAAGTTTGGCACCTTAAACTGAGGAAGGAAATCAAAGCATTAGCCTCTCATATCTCCAGGGGAAGCTCTGCTCCTATCTTGTCCAGCTTCCAGCGGGCCTTGTAGCAGCATGAAGGTAATCCCTGCTGCTACCCTCCTATGACCTTCTAGCTTCCTCAGTACATGTGTGTTCTCTCCCTTTCTAGTAATGAATGAGGATTCTACCCTCATCTAGGATGGCCACTTGAGTCCCCAATTAGATCGTTATCTACAAAGACCTGTTTTGCAAATAAGGGGACATGGACATTGTGGGTTTCTCAGTTAACATGAATGGGGTTAGGGCATACTCTTCAACCTACTACATCTTGGGAACATGAGATAAGGTTCACTAAGAAGTCTGAAATAGAGGGATGGATGAGTAGAGACCTATCACTCAACTAGGAAAAGAAATACAGAAGTAATAAGGGGAGCGACTGTGAACTACTTTTTGCTGTCTATCTTCACAGATGTCTATCTCCTCAGCACTCAGGTGAGGGTACAGCTCTTGTCTTCACGCTGCAGAGACACATGCTGAGGACCATGTCACTATACTGTGAGCATGTCCATATCCATACAGCTAATATGGAAGAACAACTATGTTATTATTAACTTCAGATTAACTCTGACAGGTGCAATTGTCTTACCCATCCTACTAAAACACTTACCCATGACTAAAATGATCCTTGCCCCTATCCCATGACCACCTCTTACCTTCCTTATAGCATTAGAACAATATGTTTCCTGGAACATTATTTAGTCCCCGGGAGGGCTAGGGAGAGGGTTCAGTGGGTAAAGCTATGGCCATGTAACTAGAAGGACCTGAGGTGGAGTTCCCAGAACTCACACAAAGACAGGCACAGAAGTGAGGTTCTGGGATCTCACAGACATCCTAGGAAGATAGAAAGTAGAGAGAGGAATATGTAGGGGCTCAGTGGCCAGCTTGTCTATTGTAACACACAGGGAACAGAAGACCCTACTTCAACCTGCATTGAGGGTGAAGAGAAATACCCAAGGTTGTCTCTAGCTTCCAACTGTGCACTCTTTCACATACATACCTGCACTCATACACAAACACAAAGTTTATATATCACAAACACAAGCAAACATGCATCATAAGAGGTAGACCATCTGGGGCTGAGGTCTGCAGCTCTCTCTAATGTACACTGTGAGTTCTTTTCCAGCCCAGCATCTCTGTGGTCTGAGATAGAAACAGGCCTTAGGAAGGCACATTCAGTATGTTCCCATTGCCATGAGCTCACCGCCAGGAAGCAACCTGTTTTTCTGGAAATGAATACTGGCTTCAGATTCTGTCTGTTGAATGCAGGTTGGTCCTCCAAGGGGTTTTCACCCTTGTTGATTCTTTTTTCACAGAAACACCCTTGTGTTCAAAGGAACTCATGAACATTGTGGTGGGATGCTCATGTGCTCTATACTTCAGATGATACAAGAAAGTGTCATAGTTTATCTTCCCGGCCTACTGTCTTAGGCCACTGTCAGATGCTACAACTGAATACTTGCTGTTCACATCATTTATAAAACTGCTCAGAAGCCATTCCAGGAAGTCCATGTGCATCATTCTACAACAGGATAGTATGCAGTAGTACCAAGGTATATGGCAGGGGCCTTCTCATTGTATTCTAATAAGGGAGGGAGTAGCACATGGTAACAAGCTTTTGTCAGCTTAGATCTTCCTTTCTTTCCCTTCTTAGAAAAACTACCATTCTCATCAGAGAAGAGTCTGCATTAATGCTCCTATCTATACCAATTACCCCCTAAAGGCTCTACTACATGGTGTCCTCTGCATGTGTAGATGGGAACTGAATTTCAATATTGTGATAGCCTAAATAGGTTACCTTTCTGCCTCCTGTCTAATCATGATCCAGAAACAGAAGGGGTGGGAATCAAGGAAGGACTTGACTGTTGCCCTCAAAAAATGATCACTCAATATACAACAATTTCTGTGCCTGACAACAGACTAAGCCTTTTTGATTCCTTTGTCTAATCAAGAGTATTTTGAAGGCAGTATTACGAGACCTGCTTTATGGAAAATGGAATGGAAGCCATACTGATCACACATTTCATGAAACTATGTGCCTCTACAGATAGAGCAGCAGGTATTTAAACTCATACATTTAAGGACTAGGTTCGTGTTTGCCAACTTCACTGAGCATAATAATAACTTGGGGTTAGTTAAATATAGGATCCTAGGTCCAGCCCAGAAGACCCGGAGTCACTGATGTGGGTTAGGGCTTGGGACTGGATGTTAGCAAGTTCTTGCAGGTAAGCTGACCTAAGTAGTTCTTGGGCTTTATGCTCTGTGTGGTTATATGACACTACATCTTCAGCTGCCATCCAGAACTCATCATCTCTCATGGGCTCTGTTTACGCACAGCCAGTACCCCATTCACCCAACAAACAGTAACTTAGGTCAGTGCTGTGAGTGAGGTGCCCCTAAAATGTTCAGAGGATGGGTGACTGGAGTCCCAGTGGATGCCTCTGGATGATTGGCAGAACTCCCCTACAGCAAAGGACATGAGGGAAACTTCAAAGGCTAACACAGACGGACAGCTTCTCCTGCAGCCCTGCGGACATGGCCATAGCCCTGGAAAAAGTGTTGGCTCATCATGTCCCCATTTATGCTTGTATGTGAAGATGATGCTTGTTCTTAATGCAAAAAGAAAGGAGGTGGCAGTGGGAGGAACTGTCATGCTCACTCTCCTTGGCTGTCCATTGTACTTAGACCTGACTCTTTGTCCTCCCCTCTCCTAGTAGGAAGGCCTGTCCACTCCATAATGGGGGCTGTAAAATGACTCCAGTATTAGGAAATGGTGGGCTGTCCACACTCTGCCTCTGGCTGTGCTTGGAAATACTGTATCCCTTGCCATCTGAGAAATAGATGCAAACCTAGGAAGAGTCAACATATATCCTGTGTATCTCACAAGCTGGACCACAAGCCCATGCTTTCAAATGGGCCTCTGGTGTGAAAGCAAAGATCATATTCGAAGTCCCAGCTACCTCAGATACCATCTATTTGTCATGTACCTATCCCACATGTCTCTTGGGGTTCTTCTTCAGTGTTCAGGATGGCCTTCCTCCTTCTGGAAAATGACTTGTTCCAAAGTTTGGATCCATGTGTCATACACACATGTGACAACTGCTACATATATACTCATGACAGTCCTAAAATGTGCTACCAAGTTTAGGGTTTCATCTAACTTTATGACAAGAGTGAGAAGGTCTCGCTCTGTGTTAGGATTATGGGAGTTTCTATAAGAAAATTGTACTTTGAATGAAGTTCAAAGGATGAGTCCCAGTTAACCAGTATCTGAATACAAGGAAACAGACTGGACAAATAAAGCTTCACACAAGTTCCAAACTGTCTAATATGTGAATCTTCTCCATTTGAACTTCTTTCTTTTCTTGCAAAGTCATTAGTTTGCTGTTGGACTGTCAGACATCATTGCTGAGATACAAGAGGCACCAGTTCACAGAGGTGATGTCAGGGATTTTTCTTTCGCCTTTTATTCCTGAAATAATCATTTGCATGGCATCATGGCTGACAAGAAACTTCCTAGTACACTAAAAATCACCCCAAAGCAGGGTTCTGAGCTTGAGCAAATGTCCAAGCTTTCTTGGGCTCCTAAGGAACCCAGAAGTCTTCAGATAGGCCAGGCAGCTACAGGCCAATGATTTCCTTTTAAAGACTTGGTAAAGTGCTTGGGAGGCATTTTCCTGGGAGCAGAAGCAAACAACACCCATCCAGAATGATATGAACTCTTTGCACATTGCTCACTCTGATTTATGCTATATTAAAATAACCCTTCTGTGTCAGCTTCTGGTATGAGCCTCAGGATGCTTAACCATGTATCCTCTGCACAAAGACATTTCCAGTGTTAATCACCCAGGCACCACGGATATGGGGCTCTGCGATGTGAGTTCAGCCTTTGTTGTTATTTATTTACCGAAAGGCAACCTGAACAGTAGTTCCATTTGCCACTGCTAAATTTCCTGCGAGTCTTTCTGTGCAGTGTAAAATTGTTCGGCACCTTCAACAGCCCTCAGAAATGAGCGTTCCAAATGTATTTGCCGACTGAGCAAAGATGTGCTGATCCCGGCTCCTCCTGATTTTGTGAGAGAGCATGGGAAATAGGATACCTAAATGGTAGGAAATGAATCTTGGGGAGAAAAGAGAAACCTGGGGGCTCTGCAAAGCTTATGAAATTGTAGCTGTTACAGAGGTACCAACTGGCATGGCCCACTTACAACTGCCAGGCCCAGTCCCTGCAGGCAAAAGGGAGGGGAAAGATAGGGCTTCAGGTGGTCATCATGATAGCCAAGAGTCCAATCGATGGTCAATCATATCTGCCCAGTAGTTCCTCAAACTGCATTTGCCACCCAGCCATTTGAACCCTTCACTTCAGCTAAAATACCAGAGAATAGCTTTACATTGAGTAGAGAAAGAGAGTTGCCTCATTCAAGAATTCTGAAAGCTTCCATAACTTTATTTTCTCATTGGAAGAAGCTTCCTGGAAATTAATGGGGGTGGGGGAGGTTAAGCACTAGTTCCTGGTCAAGGTCATTTGCCCACTGTTGGAGGTGTGTTGATAATCCAGGGAACCATCTGTGAAAATCTTCACTCCATTCAGCATTCAGGGACCTCTTTCAGGTAGCAGGAAGTCAGCCATGATGGGTGTATTTACACCACAGAAACAGGAAATCAGCACTTACCAGCCCTTCTCCCCACCCCCAGAAAGCCAATTTACCAGAACATTGTTTGAAAACACATACAGCTGCCCGTTCCTGATTCTGTGATTTCATATGTATCATGATCCTATGATTCATATCAACTTCAGTCCCTGATATGTGTCAGCCTTCTGCCAGCTCCTAGGAGTTAAGAGAGAAGACAAACAAGCTCTTTAACCCCCATGAACTACACCTGCTGGGCTATCCACCTCGATTCCACATTGATTGTTGTACGCAATTTCAAATTCATTTCTAATTTTTTTAAATAAAGTAACTGGTATCTGGACATGTAAATTGTCCATCAGAACTTTCAATCCATTTAAAGAAAATACTAGTGAACATGAGTGTGAACTTGTCCTATTTTCAAAGAATTGGCAGTTTATATGACATCAAGTAGGACACAGAGATGCCCGACTGTCTACTTTCTATTTATATTACCAATTGTCAAAGGACTCATAGTTTGATCCTCTACCATCATGTCCATTTGATATGTGAGAAATCCAAAGAAGGAGGGGGAATAGACTGAACATTATGCATTTGGAAAGTGGAACAAAAATAGAGATGGTCAAGGAAGTCTTCCAAATGGGACCACACACATCCCTGTGCTTTATAACCGGTAGAGTGATTAAGGACTATCCCATGTTACAGTCGTTTTTGTTGGTATTTCCCTTACTTACTGCAGAAGCTGGAGAGGCATGCCTCATACCAGTCATCACCCAGAACGTAGCTCTGAAGGACAAAGCACCCAAGTCGATTTCATAGTTGCTGTGTCCATCTGCTGGCCCTCCGTTCAGACTCCAGTGTCAGCAGGGAGAGAAGAAGATGGGGAAGCTAAGGTTTTCGTGCCCTGCTCCATGGCGTTTGAGATGATAAGCAGACAAAGATTCCATCGGCCCCAATGAGCCAGTAATCGGTCTTTCACCAGCATTGGGCCTGTCACAAGAGCTGAGGCAGAGGAGTCCCAGCTGCTGGACACAGAGACTCCCTCCCCCCTACACACAGGAAACCACTCTTCCTAGCAAAACAAAATGTTCCTGCTTATAATTATTTATTTTTAAAAAAGAGCCTCACGAGGCACAAAGTCACTTTGAAGCGGCTTGTCTTCGAAAACTCTAAAAATGATAACAACTGTTTTTCTCTTATTTCATTTTATTTTCCAAACCATATGGACAGGGCCAGCTCAATGCATCATTGCTTACTGATGCTGGAGCAGCTGTCGGCACCCTGATAATACCACAGTATGGCTCGGTTGCAGCCTGCCAAACCACAGTGTATGGAAATCATCTTGGAGATTATAAAGGGGGGGGGGGAGAAAATAAGTAAATAAATTGAACTCTGCTTTGAGCCAGATTCCAACTATGAACTGTTGTAAGGAAGAGGGTGGGGGTATCGTCCTATAAATAGTCCTAAAATTCAGTATTGTTCTAACCAGGACACACTATGATTTGTCTGGTTAATCACAACTAGTATTTGACCTTTGCAAAGGTACAATTTGAGTTTCATTGCCAAGCACAACTTCGAATTTTCTTCTTTTAATTACTGCACTATGATTCAGACGGCAGCCACAAGAACACAGTTTGGAAACTTGATTCCCTATAGGTTTTAGAAATGTTTTATGTATTTGTTCTGACCATGAAAAAAAAAAAACTACGCATGACACAAATAACCAGCCAAAAACACCCATCTTGGCCTGATGTCCTGGGATCACCCCTAACTTTTATTATTAAAGTCTGTTGACCAAGTCCAACCCTTGTGTCCTACATACAGATGAGCTGTGTGTTAAGCAGGAGGCATTATCACAAAAAGTCCCCTGTTTCAGGGATGATTCAAGTTCTATACAAGCAAGTAGTGGACAGTTGTAACTTGTGTGTAGCATTTATGGCCCCAAATCCTACCAGCTAGGCCTTTCTTTGCTGTGATACATCCTCCTATGAACATCTGGGAAGGGACTCAGGTATAAGCAAGAGAATGGTCCTGGGAGAGTCCTCTCAATGCAAAAGATACAATTCATTCTCTCACCTAATTCTTTTCCAGCCACAAGGAGGGGAGAGACAATTCCTAATGCCCATTTCACAGAGAAAGCCACTGAGCCTTAGAATCGAGAAATAACTTGCCTAGGGCTTTGGGAGCTTAAATTGTCTCCACTCCAAAATGAACAGTGAAGTCTTTACTGTCTGATGCAGTGAATGTGGCCTTATTTGGGAATAGGTTTTTGCAGATGTCATTAAGATGGAAACTGAAATAAGAGCATACTTACTTATACAGTGAGCCCTTAATCAAATGTGACTGAGGGCCTTATATAACAGAAAAAGATGCACTGTGGAGACACAGATCTCCTGTGAAGACAAGACACACACAGAAAGATGATGTCAAGTCACATAATGTGAACATCCTGTAACAACCAAGGCAGACATGCAAGCACTGTTTTAACCAACCCAGCCAGGAGAGCCAAGGAGTGGTACAAAGCAACATAAACCAAGACAAAGGCATGAATAGGTTCTCCTCTAGTGCTTCGAAAAGAGCACACTCTTTCGTTGGTTTTATACTGTTGTGGCAAATATTAAAAATGGTGGTAACCTTTATCCCGTGTGAGCCAGCACATTTAGGGCCACATGACACATGCACACCTGGTTGCTACTCTGCCACCATCTCCACTCAGTCCCCTAGGTGGGTAGTTACCTTGCCTGGCACACACATATCTTGTTCTCTGAGCCCTGCATATATTCACTCCAATCGAGCAACAGAGTCGGATTCAAAAGCTCCAGCTGCTTCTCAGCCATTGCTTTCTCATACTGTCCTCCACAGCCCAGTAAAATCATGACTCAACAATCAATAATTTATCAAATAGATTTATATGTTAAATTCTCAATCCACAATCCATCCATACAATAAGCTTGCAACCAGTTGACAAAGATGTAAACCACCCTAGATAAAACAAGTTGACCCATAGAAACCTTTAGAAATAATCATTTCTAACTATTGCTAATTGAGACCACTTGGTCCTACAACCTTCTGCTCCTCCTCCAGCTCCATCTTGATTCTGTTCCCTTCTCCTTTTCTCCCACCTTACCAAAGCTTTGTTCCCACCACACTCTCTACAGTCCAATCATGTATCACCTTGACCTAACTAGTGCCAGCCCTCACCTGCATATAGATATCAACCTGCATTTTACATCCTACATTCAGGCCCTGCAACAGTGACAGAGTAAAGTCCTCTTTTGCTATGGCACCTACATTATGTCAATTTGCTCAACTCCCCAGGAGACCAACTGTTCATAAAGCTTGGATGCTTATACTGGCTGAATGACATTTACTCAACTTGAGGAACAGAAGCACTCCACGTGGGAATTCCAACTCTAGGAGTTCTAAAGGGAGAGTGCACATGAGGGAATCAGATCATCCAGAGCATCCTCCGTAACTCCATGCATCACTTGGGTGCCTAAGGCCTTCTCCACACTGTACATTCTAACAGGTGTTGTGATGCCAGTGAGGAGTCAGCCACAGGAGCTGCAGAAACAGTGTGAACTGAAGCTAGTCAACTCTTTAAACCCTTGACCTTGAAGCTGAGGTAGACAAAGATCCTGGCTGTGCATTTTCTGCATTCACACTCTGTGGAGAAGCTGATTGGCCTGAACTTTCATGCTTATTAAATTCTGGTGAACATAATTTGGTTTTCAAGGGAACCAAATGGAATCTCAGGAAAACCTCCATTGAGAGTATGTCTGCAGCAACTATGTATATACATTGGATAGTTCCTTTGTAAGTTGTTCAATTGTAAATTCATGCTTTCAAGAATGGTAGCTGCTGTTGTAAGAGACCTAGATCTCTACTCTATGCCTAACATAAATTCTGTTTTAAAACACATTTTTATTAACTTCTTGAGACTTTCACATGTGCATACAATGTGGTTTTTATTACATCCACCACTGACTCCTTTTCTTAGCTCCTCTCAGATCATCTCACACCTCCTAACCCATTTCAAACTTCATGTTCTGTCTCTGTGTCTCTCTCTGTAACTCTGTCTCCCTCTGTCTCTTCATCTCTCTGTCCCTTTGTCTCTGTTTCTGTCTGTCTCTGTCTCTGTCTCTCTGTCCCTCTGTCTCTGTCTCTCCACTTCTGTCTCTATCTCTGCCTCTCTGTTTCTGTCTCTCTCTGTCTCTCTGTCTCTTTGTTTCTTTTTTATAACCCACAGAGTCCAATTTGTGCCTCTCATGTACTTGTGGGTGTGGTATCTGTCAATTTGAGCACTGTCAACTTAACAGGGGCCAAACCTTAAAGAAAATAGCCTCTTTTAATTATCAATAGCTCAGTTAAGAGTAGGGGCTTGTGATCTTTTCTATAAATGATTTTTTAAATAAAAATATCACTTTTAGGGTTAGGTATATAGCTCAGTTGTAAAGTGTTCCTCGTTCAAGCATGAGACCCTAAATTCACATTCCCAGAAGCCATGGAAAAGCCTATGTCTTTAATGCCAGTGTTCCTATGGTGGGATGCACAGTAGATACAGGAAAACCTAGGAAACTTGTGGTCTGGCTAGTCTGGTGTATGCAGCATTGATGGATATCATCTTAACTGAGGTGAATTGAGGTCTAATACCCAACACGCAGTGTTGGCCAATCACACACATACACCATGTAAACTCATGGGTGTGTTAATCAGCTTGCTTGTAGTAATCATCTCAGAATGTAAGCATATATTAAAATATCACTCAGTCAATCATACATACATGAGTTTTATTTGTCAATTAAACTCCAATAAATCTGGAACAGCAAGACAAAATAAAGCTCACACTCTCTACAGCAAGCCTGGGTTCAGATACAGGATGCTACATGCTGGTGGAGCTAGCTAGCTTCTGTCTGGAAACAAGAAAAAGTAGTCTTCATAAAGGCACAGCAGTCCCTGTCCAGGATGGATGAATCTTCAGCATAAAAACAATGCTGAAAATTGTGACATTTTGGGTTTCGTTTAGGTCTTAGCTCATTTTTTCCCCTTAAGTTTTTTGCAGTGATTAAAATTGGTGTTAACAGGCATGAATCTACCTTCTCCTGTTTTTCCTTCAGGAAATGTTTGGGACTTTCTAAGTTGTCTATTTCCTTTAAGGAAAGAATAAGGTTGCTATGAGAAATAAATGTATACATGATACATTAATTAATATGCCTGGCCCCTAGAGAGCACACGATTGTCTGGAAGCCTTTGCCATGTCTGTTGTTAAAATATTATAACAGTGGAGGTGATTGTGCTGATGATACTGATGATTACAATGGTGGTGGTGGCTATGCTGATAGGGACAAAGATGGTAGTGGTTGAATAGTGATGTTATCAGGAAGGATTGGTGACAGTGATGTTGGTGACAGTGATGATGGTGATGGTGTTGATAAAGGTAGGTGATTACAGTGACAATGGTGACAGAAGTGTTAATGATGATGGCAGGGTCACACTGATGGTGATGGTGGTAGTGGTATTAATGAAGACTATAGTGGTAATAGCAATGATAGTAGTATCGGTAGTGGTTATGGTAGTTGCCACAGAGATGATGACGTTATAAGGATACAGTGGTATGGAGAAAATTAATTAGTGGTATGGAGAAAACTGCTGTTAGCAACTTTAATGATGACAGTAATAGTGGAGGAGAAAACTCACACTCAGATATCATCCTTGAAACTAAGACAACCCCTCATGTGCTGCCCCGATCTAACTTCCAGTCTTCTATCACACTCTGTATTGGTATGGTCTCTTACCAACAGTGTTCTCTTGGTGTCTCTACAGAACTCTGTCTCCTTTTTAATCTATCTTAAAAAGATGTAGTCTCCTGTCTCCTCATCCTCTTTCCTAAACTAGTTCTAACCAGTCCCATCTCACCTGCTCCACTGAATTCAAACACTTCATTTGGAGTGGTATATCTGCCAACAACCACCATGTTTCTGTTCGTGTTCTCTCTCAGAGCTGTGTATTCTACAAGCTTCATTTACCCATACTGTCCTCTGCTAGCTTTACCATAGATGAGCCTCCCTCATTCTTACTAGCCTATGTAAACTATTACCTGTGTGAGGCTTCCCTGAAATCCACTGTGACACACTTAAACATCCTCTCCTGCTTAAATGTGCCCAGTTTAAAGGTCTTATGCATGTCCCAGAAGCTCTCCTCTCTAGCTCCATCTGCCCTGTGGACTGCCTCAACCCACTGAACTATGGCAGGTAGCAATACTTCATGGGAATTTACTTTCTTTCTTTCTTTTGGCTTTGGGTCTCACCCTCTGCCATGACCTAATATTAGCACCACATTCATCACTCTTTAGTAAGTTGCCCGTTCACACAGTGAACACAGTGAAGGTCACACGCTGATGAAATGAGACAATAGACCCAAAAGCCATAGCTACCCCATACCATAGATCAGATGCTTGGTAAACATCAACCATAGTTATTTCTCCTTGGTGTAAATAGCTAAAACATAATTATCCTTACAAAAAGTCTGTATTAGAAGCTGGAGGACAAGGTATCTCCAGACAGTTGACTTTGGGACAAAGTGGCATCAGACAGGTGACTTCAGAACAAGGTGACTCTGGTGAGAGTCAAGGCCACCTAGGGAGATCCTGAGATCTGTCAGAAAAGAGGAAGAACAAGGAAAGGTACAGTTCATGGTGATAAGATCTGGAAAAATAAGAAAATTAGGCCCCGCTTAAATTACCTTTACCCAGCATTAATCACGATGGATGCGGCATAAGATCTATTTTTATAACAACAGTAGAGGTCAAAGCCAATGGAGATTTTGAGTGTTTTTTTTTTTTCTTTCTTCTCCTTCTCAAATTACTCAGGACTCCAAGTAGCATAGATGACCTGTTGGTTTGCTGACTGGCTATTTTGGGCAAAGTCATGAGGCATAGACTTTTCTCTCCCCAGGACAGAGTAAGGTGATGCTCCGTCAACCACCTGGCCAATTTAGTTGCTGCTGACAGCTGATCCTAATAATGTGGTCAGCAAAGTCGGCTGGGGGCTCCTAGATGATCTACTTTGGCTCCTGGGTTTCCCATACAGGCTGTCTCCATTGATCAGATATAATCGAATAATGGCTGGAATTGTGCTTCTCGATGGGCCCAATAGGCCATTTCTTTATGACATGATCAAATTGGCCATAGCGCATTCAATTTGTTTTAATGGCCAACACAGATGCAATTAAGGAGATTGACTGTGCAGCCATCCAAATTGTCCATTAAGAAGGTGGCCAAAGCGACTGGACCAAATGTATGTACCACATGCACTTTCTTTTTAAGGATGTCTAGACTTGGTAGCACCTTCAATTTCTTAAAACTCCCCTTAACTAGTTGTGTTGGATTTTGACAGTCCAGTTTTCTAGAATGAAACAAAACACACTTGGAAAATAAAGAGGGCGTTTTGGGTTTTTTCTTCTTGTTTTGGTTTTGTTTATTTTTTGTTTTAGAATGATCCCAAACCTTCTGATGTTAGTGAGGTAAGAGGAAGTCAGTACTTCATCGGGGCTCTGAAGATTTATAAGGATATGAGAAATTAAATGTATTGCTGCAGATGGCTGCTAAGGTTTGGTTTATATGGAGAGATTTATCTCTCCACATTAGCAGTACCCAAGGTTGTGATCTGTCTATAACAAGTTCCTGCTTCTCATCTGAACCACTGATAATTGACTTCATTTCCTTCTACTCTACAAATTCCACTCTGGCATAATAACTAGTCATGTAGGAATTTGGAAGAGGAAACACACACTCAATACGTTAGTAAACCTAGTTGATCTGTGAATACCTGGGCATGGTAAATGGCATGCATTCATATGCCGGTTACCAGGATGTCCATACAGAGAGTCTGTGGGTTAAACAGCCATAGAAGAGAGTCTCTGAGATGACCACTAGTCTAAAGGGGGGTTGAGGAGAAAGCACACTAGTTACTGCTAAAGTAAACAGGTAAACATTGAAACCTACCTGAGCTGACACTTGGAGTTGGGATCAGGCTCCTTCAAGGTTTTTTTTTCTTGTTTTTTTTTTTTTTGTAAATCACTTTACTAAATTGAACTCACAAATAAAAGCACCATAGAGGTATCTTAACATGGTCACTCAAATACTTGCTCTGGCCCAAACTATGTACAACTCGTGACCTTCTACAGATTTAACGTGGCTGCTTTGAAGACCCTAGAGGCCCCCCTTAGGGCTTTATACTTTTTACAATCAGTTACATTTTTATGAACCCATCCTCCACACACACACACACACACACACACACACACACACACACACACACAAACACACACACACACACACACACACACACACACACACAAAAGAGGAAAAAAAACAAGAGGGAGTTAACACTAGAAAAGCAATGAGCTCCTCACCTCTTTCAGATTCCAGTGTCCTTTCTGTGAATGCTGTCCTGTTCACCTATCAACATCACCCTTTCTGTTTTTCCTTTGTACTTGTTATTCTATACCTACATGTGCATTTGTTTACGTACATACATGTATACATTGTGCTAAGGTCCACACGTGAAGGAAAATTTAACTTTTGTTTGTTTGTTTCTGAGATGGCATGACCTGTTTTCCATTGCAATAGAAAACCCTTTTCTCTCCGTATTTACTGCCAATTATCATTTGGCAAAGATCACAGAAGGAAAACTTTAGGGCAGTCATTAACAAGTAAATGAATGAATCCAAACTTCCTTCCATGCCACAGTCTCTTCCGACAATTTGCTCAACTGATGGCCTTTCAAGTGGATATGATGACATTTGACTTTGACTTTCAATGTGTAGTGTCACTGAGGCCCCACTTTATTTATTAGGATTCCCAGGTAGAGTGGTCAGCTGAACCTTTGAGAGCTTGCCAAGGACATTCAGGGACTAGTGGCAAACAGTTGGCTCAGGTGGCTGGTTGAGAATTTGGGTGCCCCAGTGAGGAAGGTACATCCAGCTGAAGAAAAGCAATTGTAGCAAGGATCCTTGTCTCTCATAGGTATAATCTTAGAGAATGGCTGTGCCTACCTTCAGGGATCAGGAAGCCTATGTTATCTCCTTCCTGGGCTTGTACTCTTACCTCTTTACCAGTATATACTAACTGTACCTCCATGGTGAATAACACTGAGTAAATACTTGTTGAATGAATAAAGGAAGAATAAACAAGATAAGAACGGCCTGTGAGCCTAGGCTCATATATGATAAGTGTCCTTATTTTTAATAACTGTGTTAACAAGATGATTATATCTGAAAATGTAGCCTTGTGTCTTATGGATAAAATATGATAAATAATATTTCCTTTTTAAAGCCATTGAAGTGAGATGCCTTACATGGTATTTACTCTTGATGTTGCTTTGGCATTACTATGTGTATTATTGTTATTATTATTATTATTATTAAGATTTGAGAGTTTCCTAATAATCAAATAAGATGAAAGAGAACTTCAGGATGTCAACATGTATATGGGTTTTATATATACAACTACCTTATGGAGGCAATAACCATGTGTTTCTATGGGGCTTGTTATAAAAACTGAGACACAGAGCAACACATAATCATGGTTATTGGAACTTGGTACCAGTCCCCTTTCCTCTACAGTTGTGTGTGAAATTTTTTTAAGAATTAGAACGACTCAGCAAGGTACTACTGTTCCGCCCTCTTTGGGCTACAACCTTCCTTAGGGATGCTTGCTAAAGTGATTCCTGAGCATTAGGACCCTGCCCAGTGGATTGTGGAGAGAGCAAAGGCTGATAGCAGGGACTAAGTAAGCATTCGTGAATTTTGCAAAGATCAGACAAGAGGAAATCACAGGTATGATGATCTCAGGAGATTCTTCATCAGCTTGACCCCAAGACAAAGCTTAGGTGTTCCAGGAGAACTGGGTCTACAGAAAGTCTTGGTCCCAATCCCTGAATCCGAGACCCTTCGCATCCATTCTACTTACCGTACGTATACTCTCGCTTTAGAGAGAGTGATCAGTTTGTTGGCCTAAGTGAATATTTCCTATTCTGCCCCACCAGCTACCTCCCCTGTGTCCCATTCACCAGGCTCCCAGTTGTCCCTACTTGTAATCTACAGTAAACTTGATAGTACCCGTGAAACACAAACTACCTCATCAACCATTTTCTTTTCTTATAGAGGCATAATTAGCCAGATGATGGAGCTCTTTAACATGAAAGAAAACACTAAAAAAATATTGATTTTTCTACAGAGCCATAATACTAAATGTCTCATTCCAAATTGAAGTAGGGACTAATTTAGGAGCAAAATTCATAAATCTAAAACTGAGTGGAGTCCCCTTTTTAAAAAGGCCTAACAGAAAAAATATATATATATATCAGTCATTAAATTATTCATTTTGTATTTCTACTAATAAAGAATAAAAGACTTGTTACTATAGCAGGCAAGTCACTCGAATTATTAATTTGTTAGATAAATGGCTTCTGTATCTTGAAACTTTAAATGAAATGGAATTCACTAATCCTAATTGCTTTGCTTTCTACTGGTATTTTTTTCCCATTACTTCAGCATCTTTTCCCCCCTCTCTCTCTCTTTTCCACTTGAAGAGAGGAGCCTTCTTCAACTTAAAGCCTTAGGGTATACTTCATGGGTTTATTAATTATCAGGTATTCATTCAGAGGGGTTAATTAAGCAATAACTTTCTGTTGACTGCAGTATACAAAGAATAAAAGGCTTGACTTGGCCTGCTGATTAAGCACTCCTGACCGTATCTTCATTTTCTTTCCCTTGGTTGGAAGAAATAAAAGTCTTTGGCCAGTTCTAGTGTTGGTTCAGATCAGTTAAAATTAGTTATTTAAAACCCAAACCCTCTTGAGACCAAACAAAAAAAGATGGCTATACATACATACATACTTACATACATACACACACATACACACACACACACACGCATATATATATATATAACATGTTTTATCAACTGTTCAAGAAACCTTTCCTTCAATATACTTCCAAAGAACAAACATAAAGAGAGTCCTTGTCCCTTCTATGGGGAGTTTGGTATAAGTCAGCGTGATGATTCCACACACCAGACTAGCATAGTACCAATTCCCAAAAGAACCTCAGAGTTATTTTTTGATTCTCCCAATGTCAAAATGTATTTCCACAAGTCCACAGTTAGTGTTTGCTGTTCTGCCAGTTAATTCCTTAAAGGGTCATGAGTTCTTCCAGAGTTGGGTAACATTTCATGGAGCAAGAGATGGAAGAAGAGGTGCGCGCTCTAGAAAGGTCTGTTGTTGGGTGGGATCAAAAGAAAGCAAACTTCAAGTAGGTTTCTGTGAGAGCTTCCCAGAGCAGAGGTAAACTGAATACATAGAGAGAAAAGAAAACAACAAACAAACAAAACATTGAAAGAGCTTTATGGTTCCAGACCTAACCTTACCTATAAATCTATTATGAAGATGTCATAAAGCCTGGATCCCTGGGTCCATAATCCTAATTTTCTTCCACCCCTCATCTTTCAAAGAAACTCATAGAATGGCACCTGGAAAGACTTTATAAAGAGCGTTGATGTCATCAGAATCAAGGGGAGTCTGGGAACCTGTCATGGCTAGTTGAAGCCTCAAGAGACACAATGGCTGATGCTAAAGAGACACAGTTAGCAATGCCATATCCTGGGAGAGATTCTGGGACAGAGAAGGGACATAAGGTTAAAAAAAAAAACTAAGGAATTTGAATAAATTATGGGCTTTAGTTAATAAGGATGCATTGACATTAGTTCATTGATTTCCACAAGCACATTGTACTCAGTAAGAGGTGAATAAGAGGGATTCGTGCAGGGCTAGGGAACAGTAGCAGAGGGACTTCATACTACTTGCTCATTGACTGCATGCCAAGCTCTCTGTGCCATGCTCAGGTTAAGGAGGTCTCAAACAGGGTAAATGCATTGTGATTAGTATTTGGGGGATCATTTTCTCCTTGGGGATGTTTATAGTCTATCATTGGAGGCCATGTGAACAGTAGGAATATCTATTACCAGAGAGGACTTGTGATACTGGATAGCCCTAGAGAAATCCAAAGAGCATGTCCCTCCTATGGCCATGTCAGAGACTCAGTGAGCCCATGGTTTCTAGAAGGGATCATTTTTCTAAGTCCTTGTCCTTTGACCACACCTTCCACAAATAACTGAGTTGAAGAGGCTGAGAAACATCCAGTATGGTTTGCTCAGGGCTGCGCTGTGCTAAAGTCCAGGTTCTGAGCAGGTGCTTGCCTTCAGGATAATCACAGTCTCTTGGCTATCAGAGAGGTAATTCTGCTAAAAAGCAATGTCACAATTCACCAAGAGAACAGTCTTTGAAGTCAATAAAAGGCTCCTCAGTCCCAAGGAGAAACAAAGGAAATGATCCAGAAGGCTTGGGTTCACAGCAGCAGGCAGCACCAGGGTCCTTCCCATGAACTGCAACAATAGTTCTCCTATCGAAAGCCTACTAGAGAAAAAGCAAAATCCAATTCAGCATTCAGGGGAACAAAGGAGAAGCAGTTGTGACCAAAGACTATAAATGCCTCTCTTAAGGGATCACAAGGGACAGGCTGTTTGGTGAGCACACTTACCAGATGGCTGGGCTGTCAGCTGCTTCCAATCAAATTTCGCACCACTGAGTTGGTGCATCCTACACACTCAGCAGGATTCCGCTGATTGGTTGGGTGGGGTAGGAGGTGGGGGTGACTTCCTTCACTCCATACCTAGAAAGTGTGCTCTTGGGGGTTGGAAGGCTGAATCCAAAACCAACAAGAAAGTACCAGAGAAGGGAAAAGGGATACTGAAGACAGTGCCCTGTCCCGAGCCATGTGTTTTAAGTTTATGGCATTAGAGGGAAGGGAAGGAGAGAAACTGGTTCTTCAAGTGCCTGTGGGCAGAGCCAGGCAGGAAAGGGTGAGGGGACAAGGAACAGACTTCAGTCAAAGGAGTAAGAGATGAAATGAGAGCAGGCAAGGAGTTTGCCAAGTGCTAAATTTTAATTTATTATGATGAGTATTCTCTTTTGCAAATTTTGATTTAATCATTTTAGGTACGAACTAAAACAGGGAGTGGATTTATTCTTATGTATATGGATATTAAACATATAGATTCATTCTCATATAGGTGCATATATGTATATATGGAAATGGACACTTGCATATAAAAAAAAGCTGGGAGGCATGCTTTAGTGGTAATTAGAGAGTATTCTCCATACTCTAGTTCCCTTAAAGATGAAATGATTTTCTTATAAAGGAATTACAGTGAGAGGCGGCTCAGACATGCACGTGCTGTGCAAGCATGAGAACTTGAGTTCAAATCCCCAGCACTCACACAAAAAGCCAGACAGGGCAGCACAAATTTATTATCCCAGTCCCAGTGAAGCAGAGCCAGGAGGATCCTTGAGGCCCATTGGATGGGTAGCGTAGCTGAATTGGTGAATGGCAGGTTCCCTGAAAAAGCCTGCTCCAAGCCATAAAGTAGAGAGGGGTCAAGGAAGGTACGCGAGGTTGAGCTCTAATTTATACACACTTTCATGTGTGCACATGACTACACAGGAACACACACACACACACACACACACACACACAACAGAAAAGCATCAAGAACAATAGATAGAACAGCCCTTTCTTTTCTGGAAGAAAAAACAGTGTCAGGGAGAAAAGAGAAACTTCCTAGTGTTCCCAATGAAGATGTTTCTTCTGTTCAGTTTTAAAACTAGCCTGCCTACAAACCCATAACGAAACACAGCTCCTGGCCTTTTCCTGTATGTAACTCTGGCTTTGTTTAAACAACAGCACTAAGATGCTAGGAGAAAGGGAATCTGTGTTAGAGATGCCAATGGAAATCCCACTGGACCTCCGGGGTACTTTTCAGCTTCTCCCTGGAGACAGAACATCCCTTCGGACACTGGGACAGTGGTTGCTGAATCAAACATGCCTCACATAGCAAAGACTCTGAATGAGCAGTGTCTCCCATACACTTTTGTATTTGAACACTGGGTCCCTAACTGATGATACTATATGGGTAGTTATGGGACCAAGAATTGGGCTATGAGCATTCAGAGCCTCACTCCACTCCCAGTTTACCCTCGCTGCTTTGTGCTTGTGCTCCGTGACTTGATCTGGCTTTCTGCCCCTGCTACATTCTCTCATGCCCCACCCCTCAACCCTTAATGATTTTTTTTTTCCCTCAGCAACCACAGACCCAAATAAACTTCCTTCTCTGGCCATGGTGTTTTTATCACATCAACAGGAAAGCAGGTAACAGAAAGCTTTGACATTTCTGAAGCCCTCCATTGTGATAGAGCCTTGTACTCTCAGCAATATCCTGGAACCACCAGACTTGTTCACAGCTGCATATCACATCAGGCCCAACAGACAGATCTGTTCCTACAAGACACTTCTGCCAAAGGAAAGGCAAAACTCTGTGACAGAACACATCTCTCACAGCTGTTCTATTCCAAACCCTCCTGATCTGCAGAGGTGTAGGTGTCTGATTGGAGCTCAATCATTTTTCCTTGTGTTTTAGCTTCTACACAGATCACACAGACATGGAAGTAAAGGCCAGATATCCCCCTTATAGGTGCACATAAAATATGTGCATTTGATTATGTGCCTTCTATCTCCAGCATGTCTTCCAAGCCCTTAGATTAAAGCCTTCAATGAACCAATATCTTCATCTATAAACTAACAGTTCACTGGGCACAGGGAAGTCTGCAAGATGGTTCCTAGCACTGGGTTTTCCTTCTCTGTCTTCTTCCTAAGCTGAACAACTCCAATCTTGCCAAACTGTCTTTATGACAGTTGTCTGGCAGCTTGAGAAATGGCTAATGTTGAAGTCTAAATGATGGTGAGGAAGAAAAGTAAAAAATTCTAAAGTAAAACCTAGTGCTTGGGAGTTGTCTGGTGGAGAGAAACTGATTTGGAAAGACCCCCCCACACCCATCTTTTGTGCCTCTGTTGGAAAAGCAGGACCAGGACAAATCTGAGCTTTGGATATGTTGGTGTTCCATTTTGTGAGAGTATGAACCTAAATCTCCCAGAGAAAGACAGGGGAGCAGGCTGAAGAGAGAAAGGAAGCGCTGGCTTCCTGGATATGGGATGGAACACTGCCTTCCAAGACCAGTTCCAATTTTCTTTGCCCAGAAGTGACTGGAATTCATGCATTTTTGCAGCCAATGGTTAATGGTTAGAAATCTGTCCATAAAAACATGGTCAGCAAGCTATAATTTTCCCTCTTGAAGATTGCTTCATTGTGTAGTGATTTTTTTTTGCTTTGGTTATTTGTTTGTTTGTGTTTTTTTTTTTTTTTAAATCTGATGAGGTCCTAAAAATATCATGGAGTTTGTTGTTGACTAGGGCGGCTAAGTGTTTCTAAATCAGGGTTTCAGTGGATTTGCTGCCATTAAATGTGAGCTTTCTCTGGGAGGGCAGACGTGGGATGAAGAGGCCCAAGGATGAAAACCTACTATTCTGTTTGCTTGGTTTGAATTCTGTCCCCAGACCTGAAAGCAAGCCAAAGGCATTTTCTAAGTTTCAAAATCCAAGTGTGTCTTTATAATTCATACCTGGGTACCTAAGACCTTACAGAAGCTTCCAAAGTGCTGAAGAGATTGCAGAGAAATATATATAGGACAGCTGCATGAAAAATGATAGAATTAAAATCTCTCTCTCTCTCTCTCTCTCTCTCTCTCTCTCTCTCTCTCTCTCTCTCTGTCTGTCTGTCTTTCTGTGTGCATATCTGTCAGGATATGTGTGTGCGCATGCATACTATATACACATGTGTCTGTGGGGAGAATTAGAGAACCCCCTTTTTGAGATATAATCCCTCATTGGTCTGGATCTCAACAATTATTCCAGACTGGCTAGCTAGGAAGCCCCAGAGAGTCTCCTGTCTCCACCTCTCCCATGTTAAGATTATAAAAGTATGCCAACCCTACTACATCTTGAATTCTTACATGGGCTTTGGGAATCAGAGTCAGGTCCTCAGGCTTGCAAGCCAAGCACTCTACTGACTGAGCCTTTCTTCATCGTCTCTGGACATTTGTTTCTTCAACCCAGCAAACAAGATGCTATTACATAGATACTGGGCAATTGAAACCTGAGGGATATTTGTCTAGAAGACCTTTGGGTTATCTCTGGCCTCTATCTCACATCTTCTTTCTAACAACCTTGTCAGAGTTATCCCTTATTCTTGCAGAAGATGTAGGTGGTAGAAGCTTTCCTAATCTTGGCTATTCCTGACAATCACCTGTGATGCTTAGCAAGCGTACCTTCTGATGGATCTCTACTTCAACTGAGCATTAAGCTCAACTGGGGAGCTTTTAGAACTTCTGATGGCCAAGCTGTTTCCAGACCAGTTCCATAGGAAACTTAGGGCATGGGTTCCAGGCATCAGTAGCTCTAACACTCCCCAGGTGGCTCATGCGTGCAGCCAAGTTTGAGTTCTACTGTGGAGGCTATGATTCAGCAGTCCTTTTAAGGACCTCTGAGGGGACATGAGCCACAAACTCTCCAGGAAATTCCTATACTCATGGAGCAGTCTCAGAAATATGGGTTGAGTATTCCTCAGCCCAAATCATTAGGACCATACATTTATTGGATTTGGGGAATCTTTTTTCCAAATTTGGAATATTTATCAATGCATAATGAGACGTTTGGGGGATAAGACCGAAGTCTGAGGAGGACATCCATTATATTTCATAAACAAACATGGCATAAAGGTGACTTCAGATAATATTTTAAAGTAATTTTGTGCATTAGGTTCAATTTCACTATGTGGGATTGTCCACATTTGGCATGAGGCCAGCACACAAACATTATAAATATCAGTGGATTTGAACTTGTAGATTGAGGATGCTCAAACTAATGAGCATCACTCTAGGGGTCATACCAACACTGTTTCTGAAACATAGGTGAAAATGTCTTACAAGACTGGCCAATCAAATCTCACTGTCCTGAGAATGACTGGATGGGTGGGGCACAAGAATCAAGTTCCTCCAACCCTATGTTGTCACCTGGGGGAATTGAGTGGCTGAATTTTGGTTGCAGCTGGTGTCCCTCCTGGGAACACATAAAGTTTGAGGTGATCATGTTTACCACCTTGCATAGTAAAGTTGGGAAACAACAAAAGGGAACTATGAAGGATATACACAGAGTGGGGAAGGTCACAGAAAGCCATGGATAGAAAAAATGTAAGAAGGAAGAGATCTTTGGATTTGCCAAGGTCTTCTCTTCACTGACTCCCAGTTCCAGTCTTCACGGGATGGGTGCTGCTTTGGTCCCTTTTGTAAGGCAAGACAAAAACACTGTTTCCTAGAGGTAAGGCTGCATCTACATAGGTTTAAGAACAGGGAACTCAAATAAACCAGGAGAACCTCAAAATACATTTCTCTCCTCAAGTCCTTTTTTGAGTCCTAAAAAAACAGGTGTGTATCTTAAGTTTCCAAAGTAGGAATGTAATTAGAAAGAGTTGTCATGGACTGATCAAGGTTGTAGAAGCTTCTGATCTCTGACCCTACTAACCCAAAGAACATAGGGTTGTCTCCATGAAGATGTGACATGTATCCATCTAGAGGAAATGATAATGATCAACTTCCATAAAGTTGTAAGATTTTACTGGAAGTAGGTCATTGCTCCATCTTAAATGAGGAACCATGTAAGGTCTTAGTGAATGGAGTGAGGGCTGGAGATATAGCTCACACTGCTCAGCAGTTAAGAATACTTGCTGGTTGTCAGGGACCTGAACTTGCTTCCCAGCATCCAATCAGGCAGCTCATAATTGACTACAACTCTAGCTTCAGGGGATCAGACACATTCCTTTGTCATTCTTGGGCAATGACATGCATGTTTACAAATACACACACACACACACACACACACACACACATACACAATCACTAAAAATAATGTAAAGCAAGTGGAATGACATGAATCACAATTTAGGAAAAAGAATCAACCTTCATCAGAGCCTGTGAAGTCCTGAGAGATGGCATTGACCCACGCACTACTTTTCTTAGAGTCTGGTCCATGGTAACCTTCCATGTATGACCCACAATTCATGTCTTCTTATCTCAGGTTTGCTGCATTAAAATTGATAACCAATGAATTGAAGCCTTTTGTGTTCAGTGGTGTGAATCTTGACAAATGTGGAGAGTCGTGGGGATACAGCAGTGATTGTAGACAATAAAGAATATTTCCTGTCATTCTAAGGAACTCTACACGCTCTGTCGTATCTTTCCTCCTCAGCCATTGGCAGCCACTCGTGGCTTTTCTTCCTATATTTTCAGTTTTCAAGAATCATTTCTAGATCCTCAAGTAACTGGAATTGTGTGGTAATATCTACTTGAGTCTTTCTTCATTCACTTCCTGTGACATATTTAAGACCCATATGCAATGTTCACATGCATGATGTGTGTTCCTTCTCACTTCAAAGTTGTATTTCACTGAATGTACAGACTTTAATTCATATATCCAACATTAGTTGTATTTGGAGTGTGTGTGTGTGTGTGTGTATGTGTGTGTATGTGTGTGTGTGTGTGTGTGTGTGTGTGTGTGTGTGTGTAAGTGTGTGTATACTTGTGGGTGGGCATACCTATGTATGTGTGTGTATGTGTGAGTATGTGTGTATATATGTATGTGTGTATATGTGTGTGTATGTGGGCATGCCTATGAATGTGTGTGCGTGTGTGTTTATATATATATGTGTGTGTGTAAATGAGTATGTATTATATATTTGTGTGTATTCATGTGTGTGCAGGCCTATGGATGTGTGTGTGGAACTGTGATCCTGTATGTGTAAAAGCACAATTTTCAGTACTCTCAAATAAAGTCTGGGGGATGAAATTACTGGATTAGAAATAAGAAGGTGGTTTATTTTACTCAAATGAAAGAGGGCTTCCCACAGTAGCTACAATGCTTTGCCCCATTTCCAGGCAAGTGGGAGGGCTGCAAACACTTCCGATCTGTGCCTTCCAAGTTGCCATTTAAGTTTCTGAAAGTTTTCTTCAGTGCTCTAATGCATGGGCAGTGGTGTCTCAATGTGGTTTTTAACCAGAGTTTACCTATGACTAATGAGACGGTATCCTTTCATGTCCACATCCATCATCCCTGTGTCTTCCTTGATGAAGAATCTATTCAAATGCTTTGCCCATTTGTATTATGTTGTTTTCTTATTATTGAGTTTTAGGCATTCTTTATAGATTATCTATACTAATCCTTCATCGGATATGAATCTTGCAAATATCTTCTCATAGCTGGTGGCTGGCTTATTCATCTTAACATGGCCTTCTGAAGGCAAGGAATTTATAATTTTCATGAGGTCCAATTTGTCAGTTTTTCATAAAATGCACAGTGCTTGTTGTGTTGAATTGGGGAAAAAATAAAATAAGATCTTTGCTCAGGTCAAAGCTTTCTAGTATTCTCGAGAAGTTCTATCTGTATTTTACACACAGTGGCCTATGACCCAGTTTCAGTTTGTTCTTGCATGTGGTGTAAGGTGTGCACTAATCTTCATTTGTTTTGCACAGAAATGCCCAATTATCGAAGCATCGTTTGTGGCAAAGATTATTTCCCCAATTGACTCATAATATATAGTCCTGTTTCTTTAGTTATTTTTAGTGGCTGCCTGGGGGGCCTTGAAGTATACTTTAAAATGCCTTTATAGTCAGCCTGCAAATAATACTTTAACCCTTCATGGTGAAAGCCCTATAAAAATGTACATTTTCTACCCCTCTCAAAGACGAGCCCTCACTTCCTGGGTTCCCAGAGCTCTTTGGAAACTCCTGTCCTGCCTACCAAGGAGAGCCATGTTCTGCTCTGAGTCCACAGTGGAGAATTAGCTATGTGCCTCTCCAATAGAAAAATCTCTATTGGAGCACATGTAAGCTATGAACCCTGGCATTTCTTCCTGTGGTCCTCCCTCTACAGTGGGATTTGATCTTGCCTCGACTTTAATGTGTCCTCATCTTTGCCTGAGTATTAATGAGCATAAAACCCCCTTCCAAGGAGCTTTGCAATTTGGCAATGGAAAAGGTCCAAACAGAGCTTCTTCAACTCCCATGTGTCAATAGCTCCAGTTCCAGATATGGAGGAGGCTTTCTCAGGCATTCTTGAACACAGTCTTTTCTGTGGGCATGTAGAGGATTCTCTGGTTAAAAACCCTGCAACAAAGAGACCCCCTTCTGTGTGTGTCTTTGCCCGCCTGTGGCTACACACCCTCACGTGAGCCAATATTCAGTCTTTAGCAACTTGTTACAGACTTGGAGATGATTCATCCTTCCATGAGCATCCTAGGATTCCATCCTCTATCTCCTAGTAAAGAAAAGTTCTCTTTGGAATAGGGTCACTCTTTTTCTCTGGACTCTCACCTGTCATATAGAATTAAAGATGGGGCTTTTAGTTCATTATTTTGCCTGTTAGTGTAGAATGGTCCCCTATATTGTGGGAAATGCTAAACTTCCTCTAGACACAAAGGCTCCAAGCTTCTAGAAAACACCTCTTTTCCCTTCATATGCCTATAGGACATAACCCAGATCAACAGCCTACTAGAATATTCAGCTAGTCATTCAAATAAGGAAGAATATTAAGCTCACCTCTTTACATGAATATTGATTGACTGACTGAACCATGTGAACTATTTGTAGATATGTGTATAAACACAAAAGTGTCATTTGTGGTGATACATTCTATTTTGAGGCAGATGGTCTCACTTAGAACTATTCTATTGTATTTTAATGCTTCTGTTTTCTTACCTTTCTAAAACAGATCAATGACGTGGCACTTGTTTTAGCTTCCACAGACTTCTGTAAGAGATCACATGAGCCAGGTGGTCTAAAGTAAGTTCTAGGGAGCTCAAAGTTCTAGAGAGCAGTCCACCGTTAAGATTTGGGCAGCATTCAGAGGCTTCCAGAAGAGAAACTCCACCTTTCTCTCAGCTAGTGTTTGCCATGACCATTCCCGTGCTTGGCTTGTGACTTTATCACTCCAGCCTCCACCTCCATTCCTAATTATCTTCTCTGTCTCCATATCCTCTCCTTGACTTACAAAAGCATCTTTTAGTACTGTTAGAGCCTACCCTGAATCCAAGACTCTCTCTTCTCGAGAGTGTCAATAATATCTGCTACATTTCTTCTCAATAAAGTTACCTTTGGGACTAAGTGGACACAAACCATATTATGCTTTATGGATTTGCATTTATGGGGGACACATGTGTGTGTGTGTGTGTGTGTGTGTGTGTGTGTGTGTATGAGTGTGTGTGTGTGTATGAGTGTGTGTGTGTGTATGAGTGTGTGTGTGTGTGTATGAGTGTGTGTGTGTGTGTATGAGTGTGTGTGTATGTGTGTATGAGTGTGTGTGTGTGTGTGTATGAGTGTGTGTGTGTGTGTGTGTGTATGAGTGTGTGTGTGTGTGTGTGTGTGTGTTAAATGTGTGTTATATTTTGCTTGCAGCCTATAATCCCACCAATTCTTGTTTAACAGGCCACATGAAGCACATTTTTGAATATGAGCTTTTGGTCCATTTGATGGGTGACGGGAGCCTGCGAGTTTTGCAAGTTTCAACTGAAATGGTGTGGCCTAATCAATGAAGCCATTTGCTAATACTTGTCCTGACATGCCACAGACTGGCCTGAGATCTTTCCAACCTACTGTAAACAAACTCGAGATTGTTCTGTGATCTCAAAGTAAAGTGGCAAGATCACCATTATAAAGCCCGCAGAAAATTTAGGCAAAATGAAGCAAGAATAATTAATGACCCAGAGTCAACTTACAGTGAGCAGCATATCCATCTATTTCTGTGGGGTGGGTACAGACTTTTTTGTCTGGTTGGCTTGGTTTTGGGGTTTTGTTCTTTTGTCTGCTGTTATCTGATGAGCCACTGTGGCGCCATGGTGACGTGCATAGCTTAATTTTGATATTCAGAGAATTAAGAGCTGTGTTCACTTCTCATTCGCTGCTAGAATTTAGGCAAAAGCATTTATTTCTCTGTCTCATTCTCCCTATCAGCCATGTCGGAATAACACAGCTTACAGTCTGTGAGTGTTGTGTTGAAGACTCAGTCAAGTGTGAAAACCTGGGCAAGCAGGCAAAACTATGCTTTGGCAAATGACAATAAGCTTCCCCTGTGATGCCACTGTGTGTGCGGTAGTGTGAGCACGTGTGAAGGCATGTGTACACTCCCATGCATAATAATCAATAAGCATGTGGAGACCAGAGATCTTTCTCAGTGAGCTCTCATCTTACTTTTAGAGACAGGGTCTCTGAATGAGTCTGGAACCCACTTGATTAGACCACACTGATGGTCGGCCAGCTCCAGCTTTTCCGTCTCAGCCTCGCCAACTACTAATAGTCACATATTAGTATGCGCTTTACCCAGTGAACCACCTTCCCTGTGACATCATCTTGATGGTCATTAAAGCAATAACCACTTTCCACATGGAAGGATAACAGTGCTTTGGGTCATTTTTCCTATTCCAATAAAAATAAAAGTGAGGACGAGTCCTTGTCTAGGCCTCAGGACAAGTGGATATCCTACCGCAGAGTCACATGGCCTACAGTAGCACGGCTTACTTCTCTAAAGCTCAATCTCTTTAAGCAGCCAACAAAATGTGCTGCAGGTTTTTTAACATCTCCGAGTCTCTGTAAGTGCATGCGCATGGTTATATTGTGGTTATCAACGTGTGCCAGGAAACCTTCAGGTTTTCTTCTCATTTATTCTAGAGCCTCACCAAAATCTCTCAGCTCAGGGAGTAGAATGAGGCACACTCCAGAGAATCAAAGTGAAGCCTATATTTGCCAGGGAGGAAGATCCAGAACTGAAGGTAAAGCAGTCAGGAGAATATATAAGGTCCCCCATCCCAGTGAAGAGAGGATTTTCAGCCTTACTCTTTCAAGAGCACCTGGCATAATACCACGCCGGCTCTCACATGGCCCAGTGTTTATAGCTACTCCAAACCCACCCAAGCATGTATTTTACAAAAGCAGGGACTGTCCAAATCCCTTGTAATGTTTTCAAAGGGAAAGTACAAAGTCAATAATCAGGGCTGTGCCTGAACACTGTTGATTCCCCAGGCCTCTGTTTCCTTCCCAGCTCAGCAATGCACGTGTGCACGCACACACTCACACTCACACTCACATATACGCAGGCGTGAATATATACACTGCTGTCTAATACATTAAAGGAGCAGATTATAGTTACAGCATCTTAGAACTATCTGTGTGTGTGTGTGTGTGTGTGTGTGTGGTGTGTGTAAGAAATAAATTTTAGATGCTTTTCTTAAGGTCCTAAATCCTTAAAATGAGAAGAAATGAATGATTCTGAGACAGTTAAATGGATGCATGTTTTGCAGGTCCAGTCAGTGGCATATGAAAGCAGTGGCCTGTTCTCCAAAATTGAAGCATTTTATAACTTCAAGAGCCCGAGCATTCAAAGATATGTGAGACCTGTGCATGATGCCCATGAGAACTGGCCCTGTGTGGAGTTTGGGCCATTTCTTGGGGACTCAGTATCCTAATAATTGATAGAGGCTGCCGGATTCAAGGCATCCAGGAGTCTTTAGTGTTAGAGAGCCATGGTAGGCTTGCATCTGCTGGACCAGGAACCAGCTAGAGTATCACCACTGTACCATTTCAAACTTGAACTCTCATTAACCTTGTATTAACACACCCAGGACAGAGACTTGGATCATTACTAGAGGGTCATCTGCACATTCTGGGCTAGAAGGTTTTACAAAACGATGTCCAAACTAAAAGTCACTACATCTTAAACAAAAAGCTATTGTTACATATGTATATGGGCCTTGCAGGGTTGACTGGTGGTACCCATTCTATTCTTTAACCTGCAGTGGGGTTCCTTCCTTAAGGGGGAAAGAGCATTTGTTAGAATGCTTGGTACCAGGGTTTGGATGCATTATCTGCAAATGAAGAGGGAGGCAAAGAAAAAGGAATAAGGGAGGGGAGAGGAGAGGGGAGAGAGGAAAGAAGGGAAGAGGAAGAAGGGGAGGGGAGGAAGAAAATCCCTAGTTTGTGTTTCAAGAGTCCCTAGCTGCTTTTCTGACTGACAGAGTCAACATTTGGGGCCCAGAGTCTTGAAACTCAACAGGAAACTCCAGTGCTCTCATTGGTCCACTTCTGTCTGTTCCCAAGTTAATGGACCAATGGCTTGAGAGGGTGTCAGGGCTCCTCCCCTCTGGGTCTGCAGGACTATGGGTGTCTTAGGTGCAGAATCCTGCTGGGAGTCATACTAGACCAAGTCCAGTCTTCCTGCTGCTCGCCTGAAGGGATGTCAGTCCATGAGGCCTTTCCTGTCAGACTGGTACTCTCCCTTCCTTTAGGAGACTTTTTCTCTGTTACCTTTGCAGGACCTGGAGGGCTCTGCCTCTGGGGTCTTGAGTTTTGTTTGTGATTGGTTTGTCCCCGACTTTGTGGTGCATGTGTGTGTTGTGTGTTTTAATAAATTTATTTACTATATGAACTCTCACGAGAGAACCCACCAAACATCTCCTACCCTTCTGTCTTAACTATCGAAACTTGAATCTTTGCACTAGAACCAGAGACAGAAACACACTTGGGTAGAGTTAAACATGGTGAGAGAGAGAGAGAGAGAGAGAGAGATGTTTGGCTTGAACCCCTGATTATCTGCTACATGAGCTAAGAAAACCCCCAGTTTTTACTTCTTCCCCCAACCCCAGCCAGAAGAAGAAAACTCTGGGATAATATGTCATTTCTCCCAGTCTTCATGTTTCTTGCTACCCATCCATGAGTTCCCACCCAAGGGATCAGATTCTTTACCTTATATGGGCATGATCTCAGCTCCTAGCTTATAAGTCATCCACCTGTGTCCCAAAAGCCATAAAACACCAGTGCTTTTAGCTGGGTGCATCACTTCCCTGACCTGTACCTGTAAAATTAAGAGCTGCCTCTCAGTAAACCTACCGTTAAATGTCTTATTTGGCTTCAATTGGCTCTTCTCTGTCAACGGGGAGACCTATCAGAAGAGAATGCAATATTTGGCATCAAAGGATGATTTCTTTTTCCCAAGCAAGGCCTTGGTTTATAAAATGAAAATTTCCCAGAGTCAGAAAGAGATTCTCTGAGCAATTTGATATATACAGACAGCATTGGGTATTTTGATTAATATTGATGACAGTTACCATTATTGGAGGACATACATTATGGCAGATACTGTGTTAAGTGGTTGCCATGCTCCATCTTACTTAGAGCTCGTTATGTAAATGAGTAAGCTGAGGCACAACAGTGAAACAGTTGCACCAGATAACAAGGCTGAATAAAGCAGGACCTGAATCTGATGCTAGCTTAAGACCCTGGAATCTCGCTTTTCTTGACAACAGGTCTACCATGACTCTGTGATATGGGGGTTGCTAAGTCCCCCACCTAGGGATGGACCTCAGTAGACCTACCCCATGCAGTCTCAGGCGTGGATAGTAGTTCTCAGTGTGAACAAGATTGTCACTCTTCACCTAGTCTACCATTCTCCAATTGGGCTGCCTACTAAAAATCCAAGTTAAATGTATCTTCCCCAAGAGTCTATGAACAGATGAGGAACTTGTGTTTCTTCCAAGGAAAGCCCTATTTCCATCTTACAATACGCATTCGCCAGAGGCAGCTATCACAGAACAGGTCTGGGTATGACTTAATGAAGGCTACATGACTTGTGTGTATGATGCCTAGAATCCAGGTCTTCACACATGACTGTCTATGCAACTCTATAACACAGGACTTCAAACTTCCTGCAAACTTGAATGGATGCTGGGAGCCCTAAGTATGTGGGTTGTGCAGATGAACACACCCCCAAAAATATCTTTACTTTGACTATAAAGCTTTCTTTTTCTCTGTTCCTCAGGGAAGTTTTCTTCTAACTCACTGGATTATAGCTTAACTAATTGTGGTGTTTAATATGAAGTGCAGAATTTTGCCAACTTACTTTTTGAAAGGACACTGATGTGTGTCTCTGTCTTAAGGTCACACAGTATGTGTGTGTGGGGGGGGTGTTCTGCCTCCTCCTCACTGCCAAGTCAGTGTCTTTACTCTCTGCTATTCATAAATGGCTTTCAAGTTTTCAATGTAAGATGTCATGTTTTTAAAATGCAGGACCAGAAAATGCACACACACACACACACACACACACACACACACACACATACACAGCATATGAGTGAAAAATAAAATCTATTCTTTTTGTTGTGAAGCCGCCTGAGATGTGGCCCTCAGCCAGGAGCAGGCTTGGCCAGTGGAGAAGCTGGGCTGGCATGACTTGTTTCTACCTGGCAACCATGTATTTGCCCCCAGCCCGGGGTTTAGAATCTGGCAAGAGTGAAGCGTTCAGTACTCAGTCTATGGTTGCCAATGGACTCAGAACAAAGGTCCTAGTTAGTGGTTTGAGCATGCCCATCCCCAGTCTGACATGGGCTGTAGAATATGGAAGGTGTTGTCCGCATGACTCAAAGGAAATGAGCTACAATTCCTTGCATGACAGAATCCCACAGCAGGTCAGAGCCTTTACACCTCTGCCCATCTCCTGAGCCTCGCTGCCTCCCGGAAAGATAGTACTGTTTTCTCTTCTTAAATCCTCAGCTTACACAGCCCTGCCAACATCCTTACCTTTTCTTCCAAATGTATGAAAAATAAAAGAGATTGGGGTTGCAGCAAAGCAGATGATCGTGTTTGTGGAGGCTGATACTGTTGCTGGCTCTTTTCCCTGGGAGCTCTCTTGGACTCGCTGAATGTATGTGGAGGCCTATGTACAGAGCAGCTGTCTCCCTGACTATTGTAACGGCTCCCTCCTAAGATTTTTTCACTAAGTAGCCTGCCTGTACAGTGGTATGTCTTCCCTGCTTTCTGTATTCTTGAGGCCTAGCTCAGTTGGGGCAAATGTCCTTCTTTTTTTCTTTCTATGTTTACTTACTCCCCTGAGCTTGTTTTGCTTGTGTGCTAGACAGTTTGTGATACAGATGTAAACAAAGCCTCTCTCAGCCACATAGGAGAAGCATTGTGACCCCAAGGAAGACAAACTCAGCCTTATGCCAATGGCCACACTTCAAGAGATATGTGTTCCTGTTTGTGACCTGGTGACAGAATGTGATAATGGATCTTTATCTGGAACAATAAAAGCAGAGCTCTGGGAGGAAGAGTCCAAGATGGACTCACTGCAGAGGTTTGGGATGAAGGTGGGCCGGGAGAGGGACCAGCAGGGATAGAGTCCTATGCGGGACCTGGCTTCTACATGCACCATGGGAATAGTAACAGGAGTCTGTACTTCAAATCCACTTTCTCTGGATGGGAAGTTATATTTTATTGAAACTGGTAAAAATTAGCTGCTCAGAGAATATTGGTCTTTCCCCCCAGAGGTGAGAAATTGAGACCATATGCTCAGGTCTGGTTCTGTTTAGGTGGGTGTACAGCTTACCAAAGGCATAAAATCAACACATTTTTCATTGCTTCCATAATCAGGGCGTGGGAACACTGAAATCCTACTGAGTTTTGCCTTGGCCTAGTGTAGCTTATGTTATCAACACATGTTAAACTTTCAGTGGCCCTAAATTGAAAGGCTTTGTAATCAGATGCAACTAAGATTTATAAAGTACTGAGTAGGAACCTGGTATTTCCTATGCATCATCGTCCCTCAGGGATCCTGATAATGATTGTGGAAGATGGGATTTTTTTTTTCAACCTTTATTTGAAGATGAGAAAACCAAGGGCTCCCAAGCCCCCTGAATCTTGAATCCTAGTACATGTCAAGGTTGTGTAGTAGGGTAAAGCATTCTTTGACAGATCCCAGAACAGACACAATGCACGTCACAGACTCACAGAGCATCAAGTTTTAATAGCATTTTTGAGTATTTTTTTTCTTTTCTAATTTTTGCTGCTATTTGATCCATAACATCTTTGACATGTCCAGCCTCAGCCTGACTCACTACTCTACCAGGGAATTCACTAGTTTAGCTCTTAAATCTCTTGAGTATCCAAGAAAGCTTTCAGTCTCAGGACTTGTAATTAGCCTAAAAAGAGAAATACCACGTTTTAAAAGGAATGTTCTGGGGTCAAATGTTTAGACAAATACCAATGGGCAAAAAAAAAAAAAAAAAAAAAAAAAAAAAAAAAAAAAACCAAAATAAACAAAAACAAAACAAAACAAAAACCCCCAAAAAACAACAACAACAAAAAAAGTCATATGAGCTAGTAACCAAACTTGTTAGTTGGTAACAATGTCAACAATGAACACAAAGAAAGAACTCTCAAGTACCTTGAGAAACCCAATCTAAATGCCTCAGAACTCTAGAGAGCTATACTCACCTTCTACATTCCCCACAGACTCTCCTCCAGTCTTCAGAGACTGAACTATGACCTTGAGAGGTTGAGTAAATCATTCTTTTCAGTGGTCATTCAGTAGCAATTCTTTGGGACTTGTAGGATCACCTTCAGACTTCTGGGTATGGACTCATTATGAAAAGGGCAGGCTTGACTTACCAAAGACAGTGATGGACATCCAGAGTCAGCTTCCCTTCTCCACAGACAAATTGGCTTCATGTTGTTTCTCCCAATGGCTACTTTCTTAATGTACACAACCAGCATGCATGCATCTTCAATACATATTTCAGCAACCTCACGATTACCCAGTGGAGCCTCTCTTCATACATACATTCACCCACCTATTAATCCATGTATCTACTCATCTACCTCCTCTACTACCAATATATCCATCTATTCATCCATATGATCATCTGTCCATCATCCACCCACTCATCTATATATTCAATGTATATTTATCAAACTCCCACAATGTGCTGCTGCTATACTGGAGGGATGGAGTGCATAAGGTAACCATTCCTCTAATGCTGCAAATGTTAGGTTAGTGGAGGAGAAAAGTCAATGTAACTCTCCAGCAATGAAATGCCACATTCAAATAATCTTATACAATCATCTTCTTTTTCCCTTCAAAATATTTCCTCAGTCACCCAATAGAAAATACGAGAGACAGGGAGGTGGTAGACATTGCTGTCAGCTAGTTTGGTTTAGCAAACCTGTAATCATCTCCCTAGCAATTTCCTTCAAATGTCTACCATGCCCTGAGATTACTGTTTGTTTCCTTGTTTATCAGCTGATGGTCTTCCTTATTCCATGAGGGTGAAAACTCTGGGGAAAGATGATCTGTGTCTAGCTTGTTCACCCCATACTCTACCAAACAGAATCCTTAGAACCTGTACTCCTCCAGTGCAGAGGGGAGTAAGTACCACAATGTTTGCTGAACTGAAGATTGGCTATCACCAACCACCAATCCCACCCCTGCCAAACCTCATGAAGGCAGGAAAAGGAACAATAGGTTCACTCTGAACTCAAGCTTTGCACATGCACCCACTCAGAGGATAATGCTATTGCTTTGTGTTGTTATCATTTTAAGTGCCCATCTACTATCTAGAAAATTCTTAGGTTTGAGAGAGAAGTCTAAAACGTTTTAATAATGTAATTGCTGGTTAACAATTAACTCCAAGTGCAAGGCTAACTTGATGATTTTGCAACTAAACAGCCCCCCACTACCACACACACATTGTACCACCAATCCTTACCCATCATCTTTCTTCCCAGAAATAGGTGTCTAGCATAAAACCCATGTACTTAGTTCTTGGCTATAAAAGTACATGAATAATCTCTCACCTTGATCAAGGAAGAGTAAAATGAAAAACTTAATCCCCAGATGGCTTCATTGGAACTGAAAAATAAATAAACAAATGGAGCTGCTGACATTGTCCAGTGCTGATAACATTTTCCTTTTATAAAACAATCATTATTTTTGTGCTCACAGCATGCTTTGTAATCACTTCTTACCATCATTCCATATATCAGCATGGCCTTTTATCCCTTTTGAGGAAGCTACATTTTGAGGTCAAGAGTGGTTGAAGACCTCCTGCTTGAAACAGGGCTGAGCCCTGGAGTGGGTGGACATGCAAAAGAATCTTTGCTGTCCATTTACTCCCCAGTGCAGAAGGGAACATTTGTATTCTGGATGGGTTTTTCCTACCAAGAGAAATGCAACATCCCCAAGAAGTTGTTGTCAGGGTCAGAAGGGAGGGCTGTGTTCAGCATACCAGGACCCCACCCCCCACAGCATCTATGTTCGATGGCCCTGGCAATTAAGGATGTCATCTCTCATCCCCAAATTGTAGACAAAGTGGGGGCAGTTGGATGTCACTGGAGGAGACAGAAGATGGATAGCCCTGGGAGGTTCCTCTGTCCTATCGATGCAGACAAACTCGTCTCTCTGTCTCATTGTTTACATCACCTTCAATTTGGCCAGATGGACATCATGGAGGAAATTTCGTCTGGACCAGGATTCTTAAAACACTAGCAAAAGGATCTGGCTCTTGGGAGAAGGGAGGATGGGGCCATTAAAAGTTAGGAGCTGGGGCCATTATGAAATAGCCAGGGCTGCACTGAGGCACAGGGGGATTTCTGCTCAATAATGGGAAATGTGAACACAGGTTAGTGCTGTGATTACAGCATCCTGGAGGGGGTCCCTAAGAGGCCAGGGATAGATTAAAAGTCACTCAAGCAAAGCTGGGAGGGGGGAAGGGATGTGAGTCTCCCCTTCAGACTTTGGGAAGACACCCACATGAGAAGAAATATTTTACTCAACGAGTTGACAGGAAGTGCCAATTTTGAATGGTACCCTAGAAAATAGTGATGCTCATACACACCTAGAAATATTCATCACACACATGAAAGCCCAGAGCAGAGATATTTAGAATACTTGACAAAGAATTTGCTGTTCTCTAGTATGGCAAGATTAAGAATGTCTTAGTCCTAGGGTACAATTTGGCAACATCTACCAAGAACCTAAGAAAATTCCTTAGAAGCATGCAAACACAGGCCTGGAGAGATATCTCAGTGGTTGAGAGAGCTTGCTTTCCAGGCAAGAAGACCCCTTAGTGGGAGTCCCTAGTAGTCACACCAAAAGCTGAACACTAAACTCCAGCCCATGGAAGCAGAGGCCGACAGATTCAGAGCTCACTGGCCTGTCTGCCTAGCCAAAAAGTAGAGTTTCTAATGCAGTGACACCCTGTCCTGTGGTAATAAGGTGCGAAGCAATAGAAAAAGAAATTCTACATCCTATTCTGGCCTCTACATGGGTACAGACAAATGTCCCACATTTATGGATATGCAACACACACACACACACAGAGAGAGAAAGAGAGAGAGAGAGAGAGGGGGGGGGGGGGGGAGAGGAATGCCTCACAATATTTCAATTTATATTCTAAGAAAATATTTATATGTGTACTTAAATATAAATATGAAAGAGTCTCAGTCTCTCTCTCTCTCTCTCTCTCTCTCTCTCTCTCTCTCTCTCTCTCTCTCTCTCTCTCTCTCTGTGTGTGTGTGTGTGTGTGTGTGTGTGTGTGTGTTTCTATATTGGTAAAAAAAATGGGAGGGTTCTTTAAACATTTCCTAATAGAGGAAATGACAAAATCAATTGTGTATTCCTACCTTGGTACTTAGTAAAGCTTTAAATATAAAATCATGTTTTCTAAACAAAGTTAATGACATGGGGGAATGATTATGGCATGCCAAGTAAAAAAAATCCAGGTTATGTTATGAGAACAGATAAGATAGAATTTCAATTCAATACAGAGCAAAAGGCACAAAAGGAAATAGAGCAGTAATAGTGGGAGTGACATTTTATATCCTTGTAAATAGTGCTCCTGTTTTCTGAATCATGTATTTATTAATACATATTTACATATGTATAAATACATGTAATGTATATGAAATGTGGTGCAAATGTGTTCCTCTTTCCTCCTTTGTTGCCTTGTTTCATTAATGTCAGTCATATGATGGCCAATGTGTTTAGCCGTTTTCTAGCTGTGTGTAAATGGATATGTGTTATATGCATATGCATATACCAACATGGAGATTCAACCATCTATTTTATTAAACCTTTTATCTATCACTATCCACTTTTTGTTTTAAAAATTATATATATGAGAAAAAGGTCATAATTGTATAGAAAGTCAAGCCTTTCTGCATTTCCAGAGACATGAGACCAAGCCCCGGTCACAAGAGGCCACTGGCTTATACTCTGTCTTGACAGCTTCTCTAGTCATTAGGCCTCATAGGTGGGAAGGGGAGAGAGGCTCCCTCATCAGTGGGACAACTGTACTGCCCAACACAGAGCAGAAGCCCTGTCTAATCTGGAATTCAACTAAGTGAAAACTAAGCCGTTACAGCTAAGATGACCAGTTGTACTAAAGACTGGCTTCAACTACAAAAAGCTAGTCAATTCTTCCCCAATGTCTAGGTCTTGCTGTGAATAAAGACTCTCCTGATTGCATTGGATCAGTTTAGAGGTAACATCATGTACTAGGGAGGCTGGTCTTATCCATGTTTCTATTGTTGGGACAAAATCAGTTTCAAACAAAGGAAAGGTTTGTTGGCTTACAGTTGCAAGAGTAACAGTATATAGTCATCCAACTCCAATGGCTTGTAGCCTGCAGTAAGTCAAGTACATCTAAGTAGACATATATTGGGAACAAAGCCTGTCACCTCTTGGAATTCTGGAAGCAAAACAACGAAGAAGAAGTCAAGGGCTCAATATCGACTTCAGGGACAGACAGGCTCAGTTCATCCCACCTACCTGGGAGAGTTCCTAACTCCTCCAAGCATTGCCCCAGTTGCAGGCAGACCTTCACCTCGAAGACTTCACAGGACACTTCAGCAGGAAAAACATCCATGGCTAAATACATGCAATGATTTAGAATCTTTGCTCTAGTTCATTTTATCCCTGCTCCCTCACTGGGACAACTAAATACTTCTAATTTTCAATTCCATCACTTGAAAAAATGACATATATCTTCCCAAATCATTTTTCAATTTCATGATCTTTTTAGATCATAGTACCACAGGCAACCTGGTTTCCTTTTACAGCCTCGGATTTTCTCCTTCAGGAGCAAGGATGTCTAAGTGCCTAATAACTGTGGGTTTGTGGGAAGTGTGCAGATATTCACAGGCATCTGACATGTGCTGTTTGCCCTCCTGCAAACCCTGGGTAGTGTAGCTGCTGAGCCAGACTTGACCTTAGAAGACTACAGCAAACCACACAAACCTTGTGAATGACCTGCACTCAGCACAGATTTATGAACTTCCTGGTTGTCATTTAAAAAACTGTGGGAATAATGCAATGGAGATGATAATCAGAGAAAGACCTAACACCATTCTCAAACCTCCTCTCAAACTAATTCCCTCTCCCATTTCCCCATATATCTCTCTTCTAGGACTCAGATACTTAAATTTTACAAATTCATAATCATTACATTGGTACTCTGCAGAGAGGGTTCATTCTGGATTCAATTTTCTTCCCCTGTTTCTATTTCTACTCTTCTTCTTGTATTACAGAGTTTCTTTGGAATAATTAGTTCTCAAATGTTCTGTGAGACATTTTCCTGCTTACTTTTTCTGAACAGAAGGGAACTCTTTAGAAGATAACTCTGTTCTTCCTTGTCACATTGTCAAAAACTGGTAACTCATCTAGGCACAGGCCTGAAGTTACAGTTGATCTGGAGACTGAAGCAGGAGGATCACAAACTCATGGGCTGCCAGGATGACAGTGAGTTCGAGGCCAGCCTAGGCCACCTAATGAGATTCCAGCCCCCAGATTTAAAACGTTAAAAGGCAACTTGGGGACATAGGCTCAGTCAATAGAGGGTTTGAATGTCATAACCCTTCAGTTCAACCTCAAGATGAGTGAAGGAATCCATGAATCCATGCATGAAGGGGTAACTAAAGAAATGGATGGTCTCTGAAAATTACACCACTCCAGTTAGGATCCAAAGTTCTGAACTCAGTCAAGTGATCTACATGCCCGATAGATACCCCATATTGTTTCTCTTTTCTGTGCAGTGAGCTAGATAATCGTAGCACCCACCCATAAGGCAGATTCAAGGATAAAAGGACATAATCATGTGTAAAATGCTTAGTATGGCCCAACAGTGAGTAAGGGTTCCATTAATGTCAATTACTCCTGTCATTATCACCATTATTAAATATACTAGATAAAGGCTTTTAATGACTACAGGAAATGAAAGAAAGCCAGCTCCATTTGGAATCAACTGACCCTCAAATCTAACTCAGATCAAGCCACCATTTTCAGCTGAAGATGAGAGAGGGCATTTTACAAGGCTGGTTAGCCTCACAGTGAATCTGTGAGTTCTCAGCCCAGATTCGCACACAGCTGGTTCACATCAAATCTACCTTTTCCACAGTTTACAATTGTTTAAAACCTGCTTTCCAGTTTTTTGGTGGGGAAGGGGTAGGTCTTCCTAGACTGAGGATAGGGGAGGGGTTCTCACTGCCAAGCTTCTCTTGGGAAAGCCTGTTCTTACAAGACTCAGCCAACTCCCCCTGATTTCAAGAGTTTAGGCCAAGATAGGCTTTGGGCAAACACCTGAGGCTGATAGGAGGCTTAATTGAAATGAGCATGAACTTAAGTGTTTTATGAGGTACGCCCATTGCTAATTTCTTTGGCCAAGGTTTCCTCCTGTGCCTTGCTATGCATGCCTGAGAAAGTCAAGTCTTTCCAGTGTTGCTGCAGTGTGACCCGACTATATCACTCTGCCAGATGTTAGCCATTGTGAGTGTCCAGAGGAGATAATGTGAAGAAACATAGCACTATCACCTCCTATCACATCAGCACAGAAGCCATGGTTAACCTGCTGTACAGCCCAGCGGTTCCAGAAATCCCAGAACTCTCGGTTTCCTTAGCCAAGTCCTCAAGGCTGAGACCAAAGTCTTCCAGACGTAATAACTCTGATGAACAAGACAACACCTAGCCCAAGTATCTTGCCAAACTCCCATGTGAACTGGTAATGAAACAAACTAGCCTTGTGAAAGAAGAGAGGGGTGGGAAGTGCTAAAGCTAGTCTAGCATGTCTGAGACCCTAGAATCCAACCCTAGCACTGGACATAAAAAATGTCCCCCACAGGGCAACTGGAATGGGAAGCAGATCCTGAAAGGTGGCTTGTCGTCTTTCAGGAAATTGAAAAAGACCCTCCACGCTAATGTTTAAACCCAGGAAAGATTCCCTTGGTGACTTCAAACCTCTAGGCTGAAAATTTACAAATGCATTTGCCATATTATATCAAGAATTGCTAGAACTATAGTTCAACAATGTCATTAAAAATTCAAATCAACAAACGTGGTGCTGGAGCCATACTCCGGGGCCAGAGCAATTTTCAGAAATTTTGTTGGACCAAAGTAATAAACTAAAGGGCACAAGCTAGTTAGCAATAGCATCCTGAAACTTCTCTACCACACTTGTGCTACTGTGTAGAATGTTCTTGAATGGTCATACCTCAGACATTGGAGAGTCAGTGTCCCATTAGCTGAATCTACCCAGTAGCCAGTTTCTCTCCTCTTTTCTCCTCTCCTCTCCCACTCCTTACCCTCCCCTCTTCTTCCTCCTCCCCTCTCATCTTCTCTTCTCTTTTCTTTCTTTCTTTTTTTTTTTGGTGTTCTTATTTGTATGTATTGGTTCATATTCTTTCTGTTTATATGTATATATTGAGGGCAATACATTCTTGTGTATTTTTCAGTGTACACTGAAAAAGTGTAGTTTTCAGAAGTCTGCTTTCTTGGAAAATTGGTCCAAGAAACAGTCACTGAGGGCCAATGTGTCATTTTAGCATTGATGCTCAACCCCATATGTGTTGTCACATCAGCTCTGTGTAGTGTGTGTGTGTTCTACCATCCTGCCTTTGTGTGCTCCACCATCCTACCTGTGTGTGCTCTGTGATTCTGCCTGTGTGTGCTCTACCATTTTCCCAATGTCCGGTGCATATGCAAAATAAGCATTAATCACCTAAATCTGAAACATTTTAGTATTTAAAGCTTTCTGAACATTGACATGATGCCACAAGTGGAAAACAGGAGGGTTTGCAGTCAAAAGATAGGCACATTAGAAACACTGCCCAAGGTTCCATCAAAAAGGGATGTGTCAAAGTTGCTCATGAAACATCAGTGAGTCTCAACTTGGTTTTAAGTGTTTTCTGATTCAACAAGAGAAGGCCATGTCTACTAAGAGCCTGTTTCTAACTAAAGGAAGGTCAGCAGGCATGTGGGTGTTGATAGCTACCTCACTGGGCTGATGTAAGGATTGCGTGAGCTCCTGGATTTGGATAAGGCTTGTAAATGTAAGGCCCAGACAAACACGTGAATTGTCAGGTCGCTTTGTGGTATGTGTGCCAATCAAACAATCCAACTTTTTTTTTAAAGTGATGTTGACACATGTCAAACACATTAACATTCCAATTGAAATGACTCATTGGCTCAGAGTCACTGCAGAAGCCAGGAGGGGATTCGAGGGAGAGGCAGTGTGGCTTGTTAAGAACATTGTGTCCTGTCTCTGTCTCTGTCTATTTCTCTCTGACTCTGTCTCTCTCTCTCTCTGTCTCTCTGTCTCTGTCTCTCTCAATTGTTGTTATTATAAAGAGAGTAGGAATAATACTGTTGCTACATATTGTTATGTATACCAGAATCATTGTTACACTATGTCTATCTGAGACCTCAAGCTAGTGACTGAGCCAAAGGATCCTTCTCTCTGGCTGCATAGGTACAGCCCGCCCTTTTGCATAGCATAAGGTGATTTCTGCAGCTTCTTCCATGGCTATGTTCTTAGTTCCTTTCTCCTATGCTTTCTGAGGGACTCAGTTTACCCTCTTTACGTTAATATTAAAATGACAAGGCTGGAGTCAATTTGGAGAGATGGCCCCTGCCCCTAAAGTCCCCTCCATAAGATGCTCTTCTCAATTCCAGGGAGAGACATTATCTCAACAAATCAAGGTGGAAAGCTCCAGAAGATGGATACCCAAGGTTGACCTCAGAGAGCCATACACATATATGTATGTGCATGCAGTTACATAAACACAGACACATATACAAACACACACATACACACACACATGGGGGGGGAGGGAGAGACCCCACACATGAATACCCACACATGAACATAATTCTTCATATACTTAATATTTGTTACTAAAGTTAGTTGATTAGTTTAGTTTGGGTTTTAAAAAAATGTATCTGTATTTGAGATCCCAATAAAATAAATCTACAATCTAACATTGACAGCTAAATCTGACCCTATTTGGATAAACAGGACCAGCCTCTTTCTGGTGAGCACCCTTGATGTGTGCTCCTTCCTGTGGGTAGAATAGTCTCTCTTTCCAGGATATGGTCTCAGTGAGTGCCTGAGTTTCACCATCCATGGCTGTAGTTACCATGGGACTAAGCTATATTCTTTGCATCCAAGTCCAAGGTCAACTTCCCATCTCTGTCATGGACCCCATCCCAGGATGATAGACAATTGTCTTCCACCATCTTTAACCTTTTTTGCACACATCACTCCTAGTAGGTTGTGAGAATGCCCTTATCCATCACTTGATGATCCTCAGGGTCTGAGCCACTACATGTTCTTTCTGAAGATGATCAATTCATGGGTTTAGAGTGGAATCTGACCAGGACAATGCATATTCAGTTTCATTTATTATTTTTCCCCAAGGTGAGATCAGTACTCACCTGACCCTCTTCTTCCAGTTCAGACCTTTAGATAGGAATGTGCCACTGTTAACAAGGATAAAAGCTGGTTCACAGGCACAACATCACAGTGTCACTGGGAAGAAGGGAAAGTGTTTGTCCCTGCTTTCTTAGATGATCAATTACAGAAATGGCTGTGGCTCAGACAAAACCACTGTTGAAGTTCACAAATGTCTAGGACTTATATTTCTTCTCATGGATTCTCTCAGATAGTTTCCCTAGGACCCATCTTGGTCTATAGATGCATATAGAGGGCCATGCTGGAAGTTTTAATCAGACAGCATGATAGCATTCCATGTTCCAAAGTCATAAGAATTACTCGAAGATTTGATTTTTCCATATTCTTCAAGACCTACCAGTGATCCCTAAGCCCGGGTCTTAGTCCTCATGTGTCTTACGCTATCATTGTTTAAGTTCGGTGGCTTTGCCAACACATTGTGACCCTGCTCCATAATGACGCACTGTGACCATATGCCCCATCTCCGCAAGTCCTGGGCTTGCCGCCCATGCTGTCCCCACCCATGACTCCCACTCTATGCACAAGGGCCTCAGCAGGCAGAAGTTAATTCAGACCAGCTGCCTTTCTTCTGCTGCTCCAGATAAACATGGACCCGAGTGCACTGTGCTAGCTCAGCTGGACCCATGAGAGAAGCAGACGAATGGTGAATCCACCTCGCAAGCCTGTAACATCCTCTCATGGGACACTTGATCTGGCTTTCAATTCAAATCTGCTGAGCATTTTAATGTTGTGGTTTGTCTTGTCTGTTTACGACATCATAAGTATCCATGGCATCTCTCCCAATAAGAGGTCACAAGGACCTTCCCTTGAACTCTAGTCTCTGCTACTTTAGGGGTGACTATCTACTTCTTGGAAACTGTTGGTGCCCCCAACAGTTAATTCCATGTGTGTTGTGAAGCTCAGACTATGCGCATTAAAGTTAAAAAGAATTTTCTATACACTTTGTGGTGATGTTTTGTGATCTTGACACCATGTAATAAAAGAGAAATAGATAGGAATTTTGAAAAATAGATTTCTGGTTGACCACAAGTGGAGAGACTGTTGATAGAAACTTTGACTCTCTGAGAAGCTCTTCCAGGCTGTCTGCCCTGTTGTATGACTTTCTTTTTTCCCTGGGGTTGCTGGGAAGGTCTGTCTGGCTTTAGGCCTCAGTTCTTTCTGTGGCACTGTTCTGTGTGCTCCTCCATTGAGTAGATGCCAGACATCTAGCCCCCTGCTTCTGTCATATGTCTGTTCTGAATGGTTAATGTTAGTTCACCTAGACAGGCAACCGAACATCTTCAACAGCTTCCTATAAACCTCCTTCCCTTTCTCCCTTTCTCCCTTTCTCCTGTTCTCTCTCTCTCTCTCTCTCTCTCTCTCTCTCTCTCTCTCTCTCTCTCTCTCTCTCTTGCTTTCTTGCTTTTCTTCCTTTCTTTCTGCTTTCCTTCTTTCCTCTGTTTCTCCCTTTCTTATTTCTCTTTCTTTTTTCTCTACTTTCTTATCTCCTTCTTTCCCTCCTCTTCTACTGTCTCATTTTCCACTTCCTCCTTTTGTTCTCTCCTTCCTTTTACTTTTATCTTCCTTCCTCCCTCCATCCCTTCTTTCCTCTCATCCTCTCTTCCTTCCCTCTTTCCTACTTTCTCTTCCTCTTTTCTTTTTTCCTTTCTTCCCTCCCTACCTCCTTTCCATCCTACCTTTTCTTTCTTCTGGGTCTGTCTCTGTCTCTGTCTCTCTCTCATGCATGCTTGAGAGCGCACGCACACGTGCGTGTGCGCGCGCACACACACACACACACACACACACACACACACACACACACACATTGATGTTTTTAATTCATCTAGAAATCAATTTAGTAAACCGAATGCACCATCATTGTTCACCCAGTCACACAAATCCTGATCCTCACACAGACTAAGGATTCTGAGGTTCTTTCGAGCACATTCTCCATCTGCTGTCAGAGTCACCCCTTTCTTTTCATCCCTAGTGGCTGGAGCCTGCCCTAGGGAGAATCTGGATCATCTCCATAACATTGCCCCTCTTTTCTAAGGACCCCTAATGCCAAAGACCTCCTTAAGGAGAATATCTGTTCCCTTTGTTGGATGATTTCTATCCTTGCCTAATCATATTCCCCCTTAAAAATCTAGAAAACCTTCTGGCTTTCTAGTAAGTTATATAACAGCTGTGTTCTTAAGAAACCTTTCAGCTGGGCTTAAGCAACAACTTAATGCCTTTGATAGGCCACTTGAATCCCACTTTCTGGATTTCTCAAAAATGCACTCTTGGGTTTTTCTCACGCTTCTCTACAACTTTCTGAATTCTATGTTTTCTGTCTGCTATGAGCCAGGATACAGAACAGAGCTTTTTACTGGCTAACAGGTAGACTCCACTGCATGGAACCTTATAATCTGTTTGGTATACTTTTATTCTGACTGTTTTATCAATGACTACATTGATCTGTAAGCTCTGCTCCATCTTGCTCATTCCATTCCTTGCTCCCACTCTCTCTCTCCATCCTCCTTATCCCCTCCCCCTTTCCTATGAGACAATAAGTACATTCCTCCCTCTGCTCCCTATAAGATATAATGTTCCTCTCAGGTCCTGGGGACACCAGTCTGCATCTGAGAATCCTGTGAGGGCATTTTCTATGTGTCTTCTTTACTGTGAGAAAACCTGGTGGATTCTCTTTTCTATTATGAAATTAAACCTAATTTCTTTTAATTTAATTGTACTTACCTTGATGTGCATGATATTCTTTGATTAGGAAAAAATATGGGAGAAAGTAATACACAAAAGCCTAAAGGGGAAGGACAAAGTAGGGAAGAGGAAAAAGGAAGAGGGAGAGAGGATGGGGAACTCTCTTACAGGGTTTTGAGATTATCCTCAGGAATACTGTTTTGAATATTCCTGGATGTTGGTAGAAAGCTGATCTTTGTGGTGTTTTTTTTCATCCAAAAGTCCTGACCTAAGATAATCAATAGGGCTGCACTTTGTAACCATGTCCTTGATCGACTAGGCCACATTACAATCTCACTTTGAAAACACTTCCAGAACATGCCTAAGCTTGGGGGAGATGACGATATCACCTACTACTGAGTAGTGACAAATAAGATAGTGGGTGTCATTATTTTGTTTTTCTTTTGTCAGTTTATTGAAACTACACCAGTATCATTCTGTCGGGTTTTGGTAGCTCATTTTGGCCAGGGTAACTGAAGCCATTTGCAAGAGTACAAGGATTAGGAACCATGTACCATGGTCCTTTTTTTTTTTTAAAACTATGTTATCCGGTACCTCATGCTGAAGAACACTTGCCAAGTTATTAAAGAGTAGCTAGGCCTCTTTAAAAGATGTTGTCAATGATACATTGTGTTAGAGAATTCTTAGGACTTTGCTTGGAGCCACTGTGGATAAGGACTTATCAGTTGGAGACACAAACAAGAGCCCCACCACATGATCTCCTGTATACTTCAGAGATGCCTTACCTATGAAGAGAGCACCTAATCCAAGGGGTGAGGCAGGAGGCAAAGGCCAGCAAACAGGATGACACTGATAAAACTAACCTCAGCTGCTCGTAAAGCCACTGTCACAAGTGGAGCCCATGACCCATGTTCCACTTCCATTCCTTCTGGGGGTGTCATTAACGCTATTACCAAACACCCTTCCCCTTCCTCTTCTTGCTTGCTGGAGTGCTGACACAATTCTCTTTCATTTTAGAATAGTGCCTAGCTGGAGCAGTTCTTGAAAGCAGCCAGAGCTCTCACTGGTTTGATCCCAGGAATAGAGACTGTACCCATAAATCTCGGAGCAAGCACATGAGCAGCTGAACATGACTGAGAAAAGAAACAGCCAAAGCAGGCACGAAATTTGACCCCCACACACTGTGCATGACTCGAAGAGCCTCTTGAGGTTGACGATTCCTGGTCTGTCATGCTGCTGCCAGACCCAGAGTAGACTCAGAATCCACGACTTTCTTATAAACTATTCCCCCTGGTTTCTTGGTTCAGTATCCCCACCCTACTTCTCAACAATATCTCATGTCATGTGCTAGACAAGACTCAAACCCACTAAGTAGCTGAGGATGACTTAGAACTGATAGCCTGACCATCTGCCTCCAGCATCAAAGTCCTGGGCTCCCAGAGCTGTACTACTGTGTCCACTTTATGTGGCTCTAAATACCACCCCAAAACCTCCTCCATTCTAGGCAAGGGGTCTAGCAGCAATATGTTCAAGCCACCAATTATTGTTTGTGTACTCCTGATTGTCTATTTAGAACTGACAGTTAACTATCCCAGGCTCTTCAAAATATTTGCCCATCAAATGAGAAAATCTGTATAGTCAGAAAACTAAATTCTTCTCAGGGAAATCTGACACCTCTAACCATGTAGCCATTTCCCCGAGTCTATCTCCTCATTTGCTTCAAGGTCCTTGCAAGTCAGCGGAGAACCTTGTAGGGAGCTCATTTATTTAAGTTGGTAAAGATATGTATTGTTCTTCACATGAGACGAAAGTCAGATGTCTTCTTTGGAACTGACCAATGCTGTTTCACAAGATCAGATCTGAATGGAAAGTTCTGTAAGGTACAAATGCAAAGGTCAGTCCTCTCTGTATCCAAAGTTGGGTCTCCTGCTAAACTGAAAACAAGTTTGGGCAGGAACTGTTATACAGGATCTGGCTAACTCTGAGACACTGGGCTGATGATATCATCGTATTCCATGGAGATATTAATTTTCAAAATCCCCAAGAAACATCATGGGGGCACTTATTTATCATTTCATAGTGCATTGCACATATTACACATACATTTGTAATCTCAGGGAAAGATAACAAAACACTTTTTCTATGAACTAAATTTGGTGTGCTTTGAGCTCTGACTCATGACAGTTACTTACATGAGATGAAAGCAGAGCTATGCACCCTCCAGAGAGATCTTCACACTGGCTTGCTATATGGCCGCCGGTTAATAGATATGACTTAACCTTCTGTAGCATTCTTGAGGTCAAAGAAAGGGCTCACACTGTGCATACTGCCATGACATGGACCTTCCAATTTTTAGCTAAGGATATGGAAAAATGCTTCAACGGCCTCCATCACATTGTTTAACGCACCTTGGGAGCCTTCCCTTCATATCAGAAATAGTCTAACTTGACATATCTGTAATTAAAGGGTGATGTCAGTTGACACAATGCCACAGAACCCAGTTAAACATTGTTCCTTAGAAAATAAGAGCAGGATTCAATCCTGAAAACATTGGTAGTGGTCCAGGGGCTGAGTCATTTGGCTCTCTCTGAGCGTCTCTGCTAGCTAGGACTTGTCAAGAAACACAAGTTCTGTTCATACATGGAAACAAGAAAGAAAGAAGCTGGAAAAAAACAAAAAGAATACACTGCTCAAAGGATCCACAGTTTTATCACAATTCATGTCAATTCAAATATGTAATTCTTTAGGCTTTAGTAGAGACATCCAATGGTTCTGCTGGATAAGAAAGGCAAGAGCCAAACTCTATGTTCTTTCAATATGTAACTTATTACTTAGGTGCTACAGGTTTTCACTCCCTTGGTTCTTGCAAAGGAGTTGGAGATGGAAAGATTAGATCGACTCTAATTTACGAGCACCTCTCATCCTGATGGGGATACTTGGAATCTCTTAGATACATATTAAACAATGCTGTCATGAAAAGTTAGAAGATGGAACCAAGGGCTCCCGCACAGGTTAGTATGGCAGAAACTTTATATATAATGGAAAAGAAGAAGAGACAAAAGGAAAAAATAGCCAACCTTCTAGAGAGAGAATGTTGTCTGCTGATCCTGTCACAAATGAGCCTTTGAGCCTTCAGCCCACAAAACTGCTATGCTGTAGAGTTCTGGAGACCAGACATTTGTCACACATCTCACTGTGCTAAGGTCAAAGCCACAGTAGGATCGCATTTCATGGAAGGTTCCAGGGGAAAAAATCCTTTCTTCAAATTGTAGAGGCCACTTGAATCCCTGGAATACTGTTGCTATTCTCTATCTCCGCATTGAACAGCAGTAAGCTAAATTCTTCACGTCTTTCTGTTGTCATCTACTGCCCTTCCAGCCCCACCCTGCACTGTCAAGAACCTCTGTGAGTCTGTTGAACTCACTGGATAATTGAGGATAATCTCTCTGTATTAAACCCAGCTGATTAACAGCTTTAATTATACCTGAAAGTTTAATACATCTTGGCCATGTGAAGCAACACAGTCACAGGGTCTTAGGGCTTAGGGCATAGGAATCTTTGGGTGAATATTATTCTATCAAAGATACTTTTTAATGTATGCTATGAAGCCAGTCAGATGAAGTGGCAAATATGAATGCCTTCTTTGCTTTGGTTTATTTTTTCACCCTACAGAAGAAAAATAACTGAAGCCTTCTCATACACAATTCCAAGAGAGAATGTGGACACATGAGTTTTTAGCAGGAGGAGAAAGGTGGTTTTCTTATAATGTATTCTGGTTATGAGCCAGAGATTCTTAACTAAAAATTTGCTGAAAGTACTGCTATAAACAGAGGACTATTAAAGTTAAATAGTCATCAAGTTAAGTTAAATTCAATTTAACTTAAATATTTATTAGGAGTGAAAGCGAACATAAGTGTTGAAAACTCAAATCCTTATTTCTTAAGTGTCTCATTTTACAACAATGTATTTCTGGCTGTTGGGAGGCAATTTCCGTGGTTTTATTAACCTGTAACAGAAGGGTTTGTAACTCTAAGCTGGAGTATCTAGGACCAAGGGAGTTAAGGGAAAATAAAACACAAACCAAGAAAACCCTGCTGCCTGGGAGATGAAAGAAGTCAGACAAAGGTGACCACCTTATGAAACTCGGGTAATCAGGCGCATTGAATCATCTTTTCTTGTTAAAGATGTTTAAACCACTGACATCATATATTCAAAAGCTTTAGTTAGTTCTGAGTCTATCTTGGACATCATTAGGTGTATCAAAGATTTAGTCATTTTGAAAGAGGAAAGCCAGTCGTCCGCTCTTGTTAAGCGTATATCTCTATAGATTTAGACAATGTAAGTATAAGTACTTAATATAATAAAGTTGTTTATGGTATGTGTAACATCAGTTCCTCTACCCAACTAAGCATACAAGAAAAAGATGGCCTCAGTCTAAAGGCCCTTTGAGATCTATTAATTTTTCCAAATTTCAAATAGACCTACATTTAAATCTTGGAAGTCTGAGTCCTGGCCTGAGTTCTTCACCACCTTCAGGCTTCCAAGA